>NW_004955411.1:27791297-27864571 GCF_000276665.1 Chinchilla lanigera
TTTTCTTTCTTTCTTTCTTTCTTTCTTTCTTTCTTTCTTTCTTTCTTTCTTTCTTTCTTTCTTTCTTTCTTTCTTTCTCTCTTTCTTTCTTTTCTTTCTTTTCTTTCTTTCTTTCTTTCTTTCTTTCTTTCTTTCTTTCTTTCTTTCTTTCTTTCTTTCTCTTTTAATTCTGCAAAAGTAATAATTGGGCTACAATAACTTTGAGAAATGCTTTCAATTATAACAAGCTTAAAACAGGTAAGTGCTAAAGTTTAGAAAATCAGCTTTCTGGAAATGCTTAAATATGGCTTGAGATTCTGTGAGAAACTGAAATATATTAATATCTATAAAAGCAATGTCTATCACTAAATACCCAATTCCCCCATATCATTTTAATAGCAAATTTTTTATACTAAAAAGTTTTTATTAAAAATGTATCCCAAAATTGGCATGGTGGCACATGCCTGTAATCCCAGCTACACAGAAAGCTGAGGCAGGGGGATTACAAATGTGCAGCTGGCCTGGGCAGTTTAGTGAGAACTTGTCTTAAAATAAAAACTTAAAAATAGGCTGAGTACAGCACTTAGTATACTTGAGGTACTAATTTCAATCATTAGCACTAAAAAAATACATATATTAATATAATTGATCTGAAAACCTTAGTGAGTAGATCTTAGGAAACAAGCCATGTTAAACCCAACTAAAAATCATAAGGAGATATGAAAAAAAGAAATGAGATATGGTCTGCAAGTTGAGGTGCAGAATGAAAGCAAAACATAAAGCAACTTCTTCCAACTGTGCTCAAATCACACCTGACCCCTAATTATTTCTCTTAAAAAGTGCCTTTAACTTTGTGGAATTCAAATATCTTTGACTCTGTGGTGAAAAATACTGAGAAAATCACCTACTGTAGAGTAATAAGGTTGCAAACCTTGTGTGTCCTGAAGAAGTGAATGGAATATGTAGAGGCTATCCGCTGATTCCAAGTCTTATCTAACTCTCTGCCCAGGGTGCATTTTGAGTGCCAGAGATCTACTTTCCCTTGCAGCTAATTCATTGCCAAAAAATAATTAAATAATTAAAAGTCAGCAGATATTACGCTTAGGAACACAGATGACAGCGAGTGTAAGGCATGTGCTCAAGAATCTCCTGAACACTGCAGGTCCAGAGGAGCTGACAAATGTCTGTGTGTGACAATCCTAAGCAAATCCAGCAGAACTGTACAGATAGTGAAACTACTTAGGTACAAAAAATAATACATTATGTTTGGAGCTATTATGTACATATATTTTAAGTGTGTTAATTACTTAATCTCCACTAGGTACATTTTCAATTTCTGTGTATTTTCTTCGTCATCTTTCCCCAAAAATGGTGCAGAGGTATTGTGGAAGGACTTACAATGTTGCAGTGGCCAGAACTTGAACCTTTCCACTGCCATCTTTATTTCTTCTGATCTTTGGGCAAGATGGCTCTTTCCTTTTCCTTAAAAAGGTGGACAATAAAAAATCTGGAGCTGGTAATCTGTGTTTATTCTCTTTTTCTGGTAAGACTCTGAGTTCCTTTATTGATCACTTGGTCCCATCTCATCCATTGTAGATGCTATAAATATTTCTAATGTCTTGCTGTAACTTCATATTGATTCTCAGCAGGGTTGAAGAAACACTTTGTCCCCCTACAGCTAATCCTTGTTACTACTAGCTATCTTATACCCTAATTGAGCTTCTAGAAAGTTCTGTGTCCCTTCCACATTTGAAGGGTGCCAAGGGAGCTGTAGATACTCTGCAAACCTGTGCTTTGTGACCATTTTTAATTCAATGAGACTGCTACATCCTGATCCAGATAAATATTGAAATAGTCTTTCCTCTGATATTCAAAATGGATAGCAGGGATTTATAGCATTAGAGATGCTATCATAGAACACGATGAATATGTAACAAAATAGATATATTTTCAAAATTTACCATTGTATGCAGGTTTTACTTTTTCTTACATTTAGATAATAAAATAAAAAATTGTTGCTTTACTAAAAATGAAATCAAGGGAACAACCCCACTAACGATGTTCCCAGGTAAATGTTTCATAAAGTAAGAAGATTTATTATCATCAGGAATATAGCCACTACCCTTAGGGATTACATAAATCAGATGATAGCCAAGTGAAAAACATAAAAAATTTGAAAAACAAGCAGAAATCTCTGCTATTGTACCTTCAAAAATAAACTTTGGTCATTCTAACTGCTTTTTTTGTATTCTGTCTGTAACACAGATTTTCTTACTTTATCTTATCATTTTAATTCTTTATTGCGCATAAATGTCACCTCTCTAGGAAGTTTCTCTTGACATTTTCTGCTTCCTATTTCAAGCTGTCATGATTAGATGCACTCATACTTTCCTGTGAATATGACATTTGGCTACCGTCACATTCATGGCAACAAATCGTAATCTATATGAGATGCACTCAAAACGGACAATGAATGTTTAAATAAAAAAATACAATAGAAGACACATTGCTGTTCATCTGGGCAAGATGGTTTGTTCAACATAGTCTTCCCTCACCTTGAACAGTGACCCCATTGCTCCTACCACTTTCTGAAATCATTCTGATACCACAAGTGTCTTTAGTTGCTACCACAATGTTCTCAATGGTCCTTTTGACTTTGGTGGAGGGCCAGAAGTTGAAAGGTACCAGATATGATGAATAATGTGGATAAGGACACACTGTATTTTTTTCATAATTTTACTTTTCCATTGTATGGCACTTATTAGTGGCAATCACTGTAGTTTTTATCACCCTGGTAAAGGAACTCAAGAAAGAGAACTTGGAGAACTGCTTCAGAAAGTGGCAAGCACAATGGTATAATATTTTTGAAGTGAGATGGAATATATTAAGGTGCATTAATGACATAATATTTACTATAACTATCTTTTCAATTTAAATACACCATAGTTTCTGAACAGGTCTCATGTCATGCTGTATAACAAATCTCTAGGGTTTATTCATCTTGCACAAACTTATACCCATTAATTATCAGCTACTCAGATCTTCTGTACCTCAGTCCCAAGCAATGATTACTTTACCTTGATTTTATAAATTTTATTATTTTGCATGTGTCATATAAGTGAAATAATACAGTATTTGTCTTCCTGCAGTTAAAGTATTTAACTTAATATTATGTTTCAACATTTATTTGTGTTGTTGCATACTGCAGAATTTTTTTCTTAAAGCCAAAATAATATTCTATTGCATGTTTATACCATGTTCTCTTTATTCACCCTGTAATAATGAATACCAGTTCCTAAGTTAATTCCCCATCTTGTGATGAACGTTAAATGAGCAGACAAATTTAATCATTTTGATATTGAATTTGATTTTTTTGGTCTAAGTATATAAAAGTAGGATTGAGGGATAGAAATGTGTTCTATTTTTAGACTTTGCAGAACCTCCAGTCTGTTTCCCGCAGTGACTGCCCCACTTTGAAGTCTCACTGGAAGTGCTGCAGATTTTTAATTGCTCTATATTCTCATTAACAGCTGTCATTTGTTGTGTTTTGTTTATTAGTAAGAGCCATCTTGACGCATGTGGCAAAATCTCATTGTTTAGATTTGGATTTCTTTGATGGGAAATGACCTGGGAAATGTTATTAACATATTTAATTGTTTATATTTCTTCTTTGAAAAAGTATCTATTCAAGTCAGTAGGAATTCTTTCTATATTTTGAATGTTAAACTCTGAGAACTATTTTACAAATAATTTTCCCCATTTGACAAGGTACCTTTTTACTCTACATTGCTGTGCAGAAGCTTTTAATTTGATATAGTCTTATTTCCTTTGCTGTGCAGAACTTACAATTTGATATAGTCTTATTTGTTTATTTTTTATTTCATTACCTGTGAACTAATTAAATCATTGTCTGGTAATACTAATTAAATCATTGTCTGGACTACTATCATGAATCTCTGTGCTCTTCTATGAGCTTTATACTTTCAATTATTATGCATAAAGACTTATTAGTTACCTTTAACTGACTTTTGTGTTTGGGGGAAAAAAAGCTCCAGTTTAATTCCTTTACATGGTAATAATTTTAATCCTTGTACAACAGACTATCTTTTCTTCATTGTATGTTGCTGGAACTGTTGCCAAGGAGAGTTGTTCATATGTGTGTGAATCTGTGTCAGGGATTTCTGTTCTAATCCTGTAGTCTACGCATCTGTTTTTGGCCATCTTGTTTTTATTATTGTATTTTTGTTACATGTTTTGAAATGAAGAAGTGATGAATATATCTTCAATATTTCTCCAGATTTAATTTGTCTATTTATTGCTTTGTGCTCCACATATTTTCTTCTGTATTTATGTTAAAAATGTCATGGGCAGCTTCAAAGTAATACATAGAATCTATATTTTCCTTTGAGTATTATGGACATTTTAATAATAAAAAATCTTACAGTCCATGAACAGAGATGCCTTGCCATCTTTTGAAGTACTGTTTAAATTCTTTCATCTTTGTTTTCCAATTTTCTATTTAGAAGTCTTTTATGTCAATAACTTTGCTGTTAAATATTCTTTGTTTCCTGTTATAAATAAATTTTTCTTAATCTCCTTGAGAAAGTTCATTGTCAATGCGTAGAAACTCATCTTTCTATATGTTGATCTTGTATCCTGCTACTTTACCAAATTAGTGTAATAGTTTTATTAGATTTTTTTCTTTTTGAGGTCTTTTGGATTTTCTGTACATAAGATCATATCATCTCCAAATAGACTGCTGGAAATTGTAATTGTTCTTTCCAAATTTAGATTTCCTCATTCTAATTACTTCCTGTTCTAATTTTAACCTGTGTCTGCCTATCTCTGATTGGTTCATCATGTTAATGTTGTCTGTTTACTTCTTGCCCTCATTGTCTACTGCTTTTATTTCTCACCCAATCCAGGAGATATTGGAGAGTGAGTGGTACACTATTAATAATTATGACAGAACAATAGGTATCATACTATTTATAGCATTTTTACTGCTTGAAAAACTGAACTGTCATGTTACTTATTTACAATTCTTGGTGGATGTTCACAATGATAAATACTGTACCTCTGACCAACGCACCATTTTCTTATTATAAAAAGGTAGAATATACAAAATTGATGGTGACACATTTATAATGACAAGCTTTCTTTAAACATTTTATAAGGCAGTGAAAATATGAACAAATATTCAAACAAAGTTAAATGTTTGATCTTTACATTCAGTACTTACTTCCTGAGTGTCTGTGAGATAATTGCTATTATGAATATGTACACAAAATGTGACCTCTTTCTGAAGTTATCTTGATGTTGTCTAGGAACATCTAAATTCTCTCAAGAGTGATGTATGTTCTAATCTGTTTCTGTTTGTGATTATCTAATTTTAACACTGGTTTCTAGTTCATTTGCTTTATCTCTCCTTCATTAAAAATATTTATTTTCATATGAAATTTTTTTTCATATGAGGTTCAAATTTGTCAGTGTCTAAGCAAGCTCCAGTTTGCCTCTACTCTATCACTGCCATTTGACTGCCATAGATCACAGAAATGAAAAATATAGATAAAATATCCCTTCTACACACATATATAGATATATACCCAGAAAAACACATGTACATTTTCATTTATGGATATTCCAGTTTCCCTTCTTATATACTGTCTTTCTGATTAAAATTCTACCTCCTAATACAATCTTAAGCAGATAACCTTTGCCTGTCACTTTTTCCTAAAGAAACCATACTAAAACACAACTTTTATTATTCCTCTCTGACTCCCTAATCATAATAACTGAACTGAATTACTATATCTTCATCCAAGTTTTTTTCTCAAATTCATCTGTTTTTCACCTCTATTTATATTCCCTCAATATAGGTCATTGGCATTTCTTTGTAGGAATACAGTATCATGTTTCTTTTCTACAAACTTCTGGTCTATTCCCCTGGGTTTTCCTTCAGGTAATAGTCATAGTGATCTTTCTAGAGCCTAAACTTATGCATGGTTTAATTTTGCTTTAAAGCCTTTGAAGAAGTTCTTTTTGATGTTTAAAATAAAGATTTGTTTTTGGGATAAGCACATGATGCTGTGGGATCTATTTTTATTTCTCTGAAACTTTATTTCCACACTCATGATAGCTCATCTACCTAGGATATCTCATTTGCCCTCCTTTTATACTGGTTCAGTCTTCCTAGTTCTTTATCGTTGTAATTCTTGAAAGGTGGGTTATAATGGATTTTGTGTACTTGGAGGAGAGATACAGAATCATTCTTTCAAGAGATGGGTACAAACATATTTTGCATAATATTCAGAAGGAGCATGGTCTGTCATTCTGACTCCAAGGTGCAAATTTATCTCTATTATTTAATTATCTCTTTGTTACTAAGTTTTTTAGTTCTGGGTTCTCCTCCTAGATGTGTTTTCTAGGTTCTTTCTGTCTTGCATAAAGAATTGGCCAAGATAATTGCAAAATGTAGAGAGGTTTCAGATTGATTAGTAAAAGAAATATGCTCTAGTGAGCAAATGTGGACCAGTTAAAAGCAGACAAAGAACACTGTACAGGACGAGAGTGAAACTTCATGAGCAGAGATGCCTGAGGGAAAGGATTTTGTCTCAATGACCTGTTGTGAACTCACTATCATATAACTTGCACTATGATGCCCTTCTTAAACAAAACTACTTCCATCAGTGGACCAGACCTCCTACATGTCTTAGACGGCAGGTCATTGCTGCCTTGGCTGAAATCATTCACTCACAAGAGTGACTAACCTCAGAGGCTGTAGGCATCTGCAAGGCAAGAGTGAAAGTAATGCCATCTTTAGGGAACCTTAGAGGTGCCCAGAAGCAAGGCCAGGCACAGTGCCAAAAGGTTAACATTTGTTTTGCCTTTGCTGTAATTGGAAGATAATCGCAATTGTGCATATTAAGTCTCTCCCTAGTAAGCAATTAGAACACTGTGGGACAATTAAAAACTCATAGATGAACATTTGACATTGGAACTGACATATCAAAGCAGGAGTAAAGACGCTGTGACTAGGGTTCCCCTTGATCCCAATTGCAGCTATAGATCTAGAAAAGGGTTTTTAGAGAAGCTAAAACAGATGCCAATGGAGTTAAACTTGATTATGCATGGTATTTAGGGTCCCCCAGTGTTTCTCACAGGAGACAGATACCGATGGACAGGGCAGTGCAGATTGCCATGGGACACCTCAGTTCTCTTTATCAGAGTAGGAGGTATTTTGCCTGATCTAGCTCTTTCTTGGGAGTGGGGACAGTCACTCTGGTGCCATGAGTCAGGCATATTGGCATCCTGACACACTCAGAGGCCTCCAGGTGTTCTCATGCCAGTGTCCAGTGTTTTATAGGACTTGATTTGCTGTGGGTTTCCCCTCTGAAGACTTGGGTGCACAGAAAGCATTCAGCCATAATTTCCATCTGTCTCTTTTTTCTCAGCCATTCTCATTTCATCATCATCTGCATCCCAAATATTAAAACGTGTAAAGGCCATGTCCAGAAGTCAGGTCATATTTCAAAATATGAAGACACTCAGGTGCTAACCTCTGTAAGAAACAGTTGACAGTGACTCATATCCTCCTGGAGACAGATGAGCATCTGAAAATTGGATCATCGAAGATACCAATTATATTTCCTTTTGAGGACTCTTTAAGTGTCAAGGTTCTTGGGCATTTGTAAAGATGAATCAAAATGAAATCTTGAACATGAGGACTTTATCACTTTCCTTGACTTTTGAAGAAAAGTTCTAACTGAAAAATAGTAGCTGCTGTTATGTACCTGTCTTTTGGCATTTTCTAGCTCATCCTATTGGAGAGGTTGCGTAATCAGATATCCCCTGATAACGCTGGACTACTTGGGGGACAGCAGTATTTTTGCCAATTTCTTTTGAAACTTTGGCTTTCCCCATGTGACTACAACCCACCTTCAGACAAAGATTGCATAGCTGAACACCTCTTGGCCAATTATAAAACACTTAACAGCACAGCATATCTAAGGAGAAGTAGTAGATGCTTTTCCTCAATAAAATCCCCAAACTCCGATAATGTTCTTCATAGGTACCCACGGGAATCTCTGGCTGACATCATACTGCAAATCAATACATGTCTACTGACAAAAGGAAAATTTCACAATGTAACAACAACAGATTATACATCATTTTAAATAGGCACAGAACTTGAGGCCACAGTTACTACAAAAAAATACAAACAAGTACAATGGCAAAAAAAAAAAGAGAGAGCTAATACTTTTATTTGCATATTCATAGCTGCTTGACTTGATTTTTACTGGCTATTCCTTTGTTCTTTTAGGCCTCCAGGAATCTGTTTCTAAGTTACCTAAGTTTCTGTTGGAAAAACCATAGAAAGGTTCTAACACAATTCAAAAGAAGGGTGGGGGGGCATAATGATCACTGAAAATGAAGGCTTTAGGGTGCAATTTTCTGGAGACCATGAGGTCAGTTTAAAAAAAAGAAAATTGCAAATAAACATGGTGCAGTCTCATGACTGAGTCAAGTGACCAACCATAAGGCCAAGAAACACAGCAGACACATGTGTTTAACTCAAATGACCAAAAAAAAAAAAAAAAAAAAAAAAAAGGCATCCAAATATGGTGGAACCATGTGTCTAACAGGATGAAACAAAACGTGGAAAAAAGATGAACTGGGATGAAACAAGCCCCTGAGAAAGCAGCTCACTAAGGATACTTAGAGATAAAGAGCCATCTAGAGCAAAAGTGCAGATGACATTCTAAGCATAAGCAGCCACCTGAAAGAGTGAGAAAGCTGAACAAGGTAGTGGGAAAACAAAAACACAAGAGAGAAAAAAAGCACGCTAAAGTTTAGGTCATACACATGGAACTTGAATGATCTGTTCAGCAGCTTGGTTGATAACTCTCTCTAAAAGGTTCTTACTGACTCATACCCACATGAGTGACCAAATACAGGAACAACATGAAAGAAAAGGGAAGATAAACACAAAATATGCCATTGGGCCTCGCTTACAAGGTGGAAAAGACAGAGTCCATGTGCTTCTTTTCCCCCGTTATGTGGTGGGACACACGAGGAAACTGTTCCCAAAGCCATATGAAATACTTGTGAGCTCCCCAGCTCCTATTCTCTGATTAGTCCCAGGTGCAGGGCTTTGGGAATTATTTCTCTCCACATGTCCATCATTTCTGATTGACAGAGCATGCCCATGTGCCCATGTGGTTTTGTCATGCCCTGATTTCCTGCATCATCTTGACATCATATTTTCTAACCCTGAGTCACATAGAGGGATAGAATTGTGAGGCAGGAGATTAGAGAATGAGGGAGGAATTAGGGTGTGACAAACTCTCTGGGCAAGGTGTTGTGACCTATCAGTCTGAGAGATCCAGGATACATGTGCTGAAGCATACACTTGTATCCAATCAGAAAGTGCTATCAATTCTTAAGAGAGTTCAAGCAGGTTTTGGATAGGAAGCCTAGATCTGACATCAGCCTGCAGTGTGGGAGACAGAAGCACAGCCATTTTCCTTGAGGCCACTAGCCTCCCACTTTCACAGTGATCCTCTTCCACCCCGCAAAGCGAATACTTTTTACTTTTAAGGGGAATTTTGGGTGAGTTCCAGGTGCCCATACCACACTTTTCGAATGAAAATATGTACTTCAGCATAACAGCAGACATTGATGCATCTCAGTAGCTGTACTTCAAGAATACAGGAAACAACCTTTGTGTTTACCCACTTGGTACAATGAATGGCAAGGTGTATGCACATGTGCCAAAACTTCAACAGTAAGCTTTTCCCACATTATGCTCTGTGTTATATAAGTTGACTTATTAAATGTTTTCTTTTAATTTTTCTTGTAGAATTAGCCCAATTCAATACAACGTTCCATGAAAATCCACTTTTACAACTTCTGGAGGAGGCTGAAAGTGAGTCATCAGGTGAAGCTGCTACTGATGATGACTTGGAACATGTAAGCCAACGAGGCTGAGACAGTGAGACAAGATATGACGGATAGGGAAGTACAGAATGAAGACCTTGATTCAGATAAGGAGAAAATAGTAACATAATTGAATATTCAACTAGTCAAACTGCTACAAATGGCCATGTACATTTGTATGATCCAACATGAGAACTAGGTCAGAAAATATTATTTTTTTTAAAGACAATAAAAGAAACAATAAAAATGATACACAATTTGAAAACAAGACGATAGGAGGCCGGGGATATAGTTCAGCATCACAAGCGCCTGCCTGGCAAGTGCAAGATCCTGACAATATAAACATTAACTGCTCCTTTCAATGAACTAATAGAAATTAGTAGAACAATTATCTTAGCTATCATATATTTATATCTATATGTATATAGATATAGATATATAGATATAGATACAGATACGGATATAGATATGTAGATAGATACAGATATAGATATAGATAGATATAGATATATATTGCTTCCTTCTTTTCTCCTTTCCCCCATCTCTGTTATTTTTTCCTTTTGAGCAGTTACTTTCCTTCTCAAAATGTCTATTGTAACTTTTGGATCTTACTTACTCTTTCAATTTGTTACACTAGGGAGACAATAGGATGTTTACGCATGTCCATCTGATTTATTTCACTTATAAGTATAGTCTCTAGTTGCATCATTTATATATAAAAACCTCGAGTTTATCTTTCTTTATAGCTGAGTAATGCTCCATTGTATAAAAATACCACAACTTTTTTCTCCATTCCTCAGTTGATGGGCATTTGGGTTGTTTCCAAGAGTTAGCCATGACAAATTGTGCTGTTGTAAACATGGGTGCAACATATATTGCTGTGGTATGATGCTTTTAATTCTTCTGAGAAAATACCCAGAAAAGGAATAGCTGGGTCAAGTGGGACCTCTAATCCTAGCTTTTTTGAGGAATCTCTACATTGATTTCCACAGTGGTTGTACCAATCTAAACTCCCACCAACAGTGGAGAAGGGTTTCTTTTTCCCACAGCTCCCCCCACAGCATTTGTTTTTAGTTTTTTTAATCCATTCTGGGGTGAGATGCAATCTCAGTGTTTTAATTTGCACTTCTCCGATGACCAATGATGTTGAATATTTTCTTCTTATATTTATTTGCCATTTGTATTTCTAAATCTGAGAAGTGTGTATTCATCTCAGATGCCTATTTTTGGACTGGGTTTCTGAATTTTGGGGTCGAATTTTTTTTAAAAAAATTCTTAATATGGTCTAGATAGGAGTCCAATCTGGGAAAAATATTAGGTTCTTGCCATATATGACATCTGTTACATAAAATGCCTACATTGTGATTCAATATTGGAAACTGCAGCAGATGATATACTACAAGATGTTTTGAAATACACTAATAATGAAACACAAGTAAAACATTCTATGTGCATCAATAGTAATACTCCAAATAAATTTATCATGACAGTTCACTATCTCAACTAAAAGTCTTCATTCATAACAGGACTTTAGCATTCTAATCATCAGAATCTAAAGGATTTATGAAGAAGTAATGGATTTGGCACTGTGATGTATAAAACAATGATGACATTCAAGAGATTTGGTTTCCTTTAAAATTGCCTACATTTTGATGACAAAAAGACACACCAAAAAACAAAAAAATCCAACAGTTTGGCTGCTATTCACTCCTATTTTGAAAGCTTTCTTCAAACTGTCCAGCACAAGCTAATGACATGATGAAAAACTTCCATCACTTTGTGGTTGTTGACATTTTTGTCTATATATGCCAAAAAATCCTCTCAAATATGGTATAAAATATATGCCCTGGTACATGCAAAAACACCTTGAATTTAGAAATTTATCCTGGAACTCAGCCACCAAGTCTTTTTTCTCCAGTAATAAGACATATGAGTTTGTGAATAGACATTGCACCTATTTCAAAAAGTATCCAAATATCACACTTAACAATTGGTTCACCAGTTACCCATTGATGTTACATTTGCTAAAAGAAAACCCTTTGACCAGCACAGCAAATTTCATAAATACAAAGAAGAGATTCCTCCAAAAATGTTGCAAGTTCACAATGGAGAAGTGCAATCTTTCGATTTCAGAAAAACATAACATTGAATGGACATACTACATGGTAAAAAGAAAACTAATAATGATTGCACCAGGATGATACAATTGATAATGACAAGCTGGGCATGGTGGAACAGGCCTGTAATTTCAGCACTTGGGAGGCTGAGGCACGAGCACTGTGAGTTCAAGGCTAGCCTGGGTTACAAAGTGAGTGAGTCCAAGGTTAGCCTAAACTACATAATAAAACCCTATCTCATAAATATATATATATATATATATAAAGATTGCTAGTGACACCAGGTGTGGTGGTACATTCCTGTAATCTCAGAGCTTGTGAGTCTGCGGCAGGAGGATCCTGTAAATACAAGAACTTACTACATAATAAGTTCCAAGCTAGCCTGGACTACACAGTGAAACCCTGTTTCAAATAAAGAAGTTTGATAGTGAATCCTTAACACAAATGAAACCAGGAATTGTCACATTTTACAACAAAATGAAAGGTGAAATACATGCTGTTGACGAGTTATGCAGCAAATATGTTGTCCCTTGAAACACAATGCATTGGCCAATGTCTGTGTTTTACTGATCATAAACATGTCAGACATAATTTCATGGTTTACAAAGAAAATAACAAGTACAAAATTTCAGCCTCTCCCAATTCAAAGACCCAATCTAAAAATGGGCAGCTGAGATGAATACACATTTCTCAGACAAGGAGATACAAATGGCAAATAAATATATGAGAAAATGTTCAACATCATTAGTCATTCGAGAAATGCAAATTAAAACAACACTACGATTCCACCTTACCCCAGTAAGAATGGCTAGCATTAAGAAATCAACCAATAACAAATGCTGGCGAGGCTGTGGAGAAATAGGAACCCTTCTCCACTGCTGGTGGGAATGCAGACTGGTGAGACCACTGTGGAAATCAGTTTGGAGATTCCTCCGAAAACTAGGTTTAGAGGTCCCATTCAACCCAGCTATCCCCCTGCTGGGTATTTTCCCAGAAGATCTAAAAACATCATATCACAGTGATATATGTGCACCTATGTTCATAGCAGCACAATTTGTAATTGCTAAAATGTGGAGGCAACCCAAATGCCCATCCACCGAGAATTGGATAAGAAAATTGTGGTACTTTTATATAATGGAATATTACTCAGCTATAAAGAAAGATAAACTCGAGGCCTTTATATTTAAATGGTCACAACTAGAGACCATACTCATAAGTGAAATAAATCAAACATACATGTGCAAGCACCGCATTGTTTCACTAGTGTAAAACTTGAAAGAGTTAATTTAAACTCGGAGGTATGATAGACACTGTGAAATGATAGGAAACCAATGAAGGGTAAAGGGCTTCTGGGATGTGGGAAAAGAGAAGGGAAAGAAGGAGAAATTTTGTATGTATGTATATACAGGATAGTTAACATGGTTGTTCTTCTGTCTTCTATTTCTATGCTGAAAGAAACTGTCAATGAGTCTTTGGTTGACCAGTATTGCATGTTTATATCTGTTTTCAGGAGAAGCTACTTTGAAGATATCAATATAATACAACCACCATTGTTAATTCCCTACCACTTTGTTTGTAACTCTGTATTGTCTGTATTGTGCTTGTGATATGTTGTAAAATGTTGTATGTCTGAAAAAAATATATATCATAGAATAATATTCCTGGAGGACTGAGACTAGAATTGATAAAGCATCAACTACAACAGGAGAACAACAATATGTATCTGCCCAAAGAACTCCATAAATGATTTCTAGATCAGATTGGTGAACAGACAGGTAAAACATCAAAGGAAACTTTGAGAAAAACCAGGAAGATGTGAAGTATGTCCTACCAAAAAGAGAGAAACACAATCAAATGTGCTATGAGTTTAAGCAATGTCTGTGTACAGAATATGCTGTTTTCATGTGTGAAAACTGCTTTAGGTATGATAATTAAGTAATTTTTATTTTGTAGTAGAGTTTTATTTGTATTTTGATTGTAGTTCACATAGGAATTTATCTGTGTTGCTAGTTTTTGGATGTAGTAAGCAAACATTTGATGTTGAAAATATTAATGTTTATTCTAAACCTCCATTCCATACTTGATATTTTATTTTATTGATGTGTCATTTTTGTGGTAAGTGCACATTGTATAATATAATAGAAAGCTCCTGAAAAAAGAGGAAGACAAGAGAGGTGTTAAGTATGACCTGCCAATAAAGACAAGAAAGCAGTACATGTGTGCTGTCAATGTAAGCAATAGTGTGCATGGAACATGGCATTATCATGTGTGCAGACTCCTTTAGCTGTGGTAACTGGAGCAAAAACTATTTTTGTGGTACAGTTTTTTTTGTATTTTCATTGTAATTCACATAGAATTTATTTCTGCTGTTTATTTTTTTAGATTTTCTGAACAGTTAAACAGTTTGAGTTAAAATATTGATGTTTATGCTAAACATTCATTACAAATTAAAATATAATCTATTTTAATCTATTTTATTTTATAGATTTTATTACTTTTTATTTTAATGGGAAAACAACAAAAATAAAGACAAAAATAAAAATAAGACAACACAAAAACAATAAACACTATACAGAATTTCAAAACAAGTTGAAAGTAAATTAATAATTGTTGGTGTGTGATATATTGCTATCTTCAAAGTAGTTGCTCAGATTCCCAGATATAGACATTCAAGATAGATCAAACAATTCACATTAATTCTTCCTTTTAATAAACCAATAGAAACTAGTAGTACAAATATCTTAGCTATCGTGTGTGTGTATATATGTGTACATATATATATATATATATATATATATAAAAGTTTCTTTTTTTCCTTTCCTTCTTTTTTCCTTTCCTTCATCCCAGTTGTTCTTTGTTTTTGAGCAGTTTCTTTCCTTTTCACAATATCTATTGTACCTTGCAAATTTCATTTACTCTTTTAAGTTCTTACAGTAGGGAGACAATATGATGTTTACACATGTCCATCTGATTTATTTCACTTAAAAGTATGGTCTCTACTTCCATCCATTTACATGTAAAAGCCTCAAATCTATTTTTCTTTATAGCTGAATAATGCTCCATTGTATAAAAATACCACATCTTTTTTATCCATTCCTCAGTTGATGGACATTTGGATTGTTTGCAAGATTTTACTATGATAAATTGTGCTGCTATAAACATGGGTGCACATAAATTGCTGTGATATGATGCTTTTAATTCTTCTGGGAATATACCCAGAAGGTGAATGGCTGGGTTAAACGGGAGCTCTAATCCTATTTTTAAAGAAATCTTCAGACTTATTGCACAGTGGTTGCACCAGTCTGCATTGCTACCGACACTGGAGAAGGGTTCCTTTTCCCCCAGTGCCCCTCCAATATTTGTTGTTGGTTGATTTCTTGATAATAGCCATTCTTACTAGGGTAGATGAAATCTCAGTGATGTTTTAATTTGCATTTCTCAGATGACCAATGATATTGCACATGTTTTCATGTATTTATGTGCCATTTGTATTTCTTCACCTGAGAAGTGTGTGTTCTTCTCAGATACCCATTTTTGGATTGAATGTTTCAATTAGGAGTCTGAGTTTTTTTAATTCTTTATATTTTGTAGATGCAAATCCTTCATCTGAGGGACAGTTAGTTGGAAGTTTTTCCCACTGTGTGCATTATCTTTTCACACTATTGGTGATTTCTTTTGATGTACAAAAACTTTAACAAGATGAGATCCAGTCTGTTGATTCTTTCAAGAGCTGCCCATGCAGTTTTGGATTTGTTCATGAAATCTGTGCCTAGTGAGAGGCATGTGTCTAATTTCAGTCTTCAGCATTTAGAGAACCAGTTGTTCAAGTACCATTTATTAAAGAGGCTATCTTTTTCCTGTAAACATGTTTGGCCCCGTTGTCAAAGATAAGGTGGCTGAGTGTGTTTGGAGTCGTCTCTATCTTCTAATCTATTCCACTGGTCCTGAGTCTATTTTTTTGCCAGTACTATGTTTATTTTATCATAGTAGCTTTCTAGTATAATTTCAAATCAGGGATTGTAATGTCTACTGACTTGTCTTTGTTGCCCAGGATTGTCTTTGCTAGGTCTTTGCTAGGTCTCTTCTGGTTCCAGATGAATTTCAGGAATATTTTCTCTACTTCTGTAAGGTGTGCTAATGGTATTTTGATTGGGAGTACATTAAATTTGTATATCAATTTTAGAAGTATGGCCATTTTCACTATGTTTGCTCTCCCTATCCATGAGCAAGGGGTATCTTTGCATTTTCTGATATCCTTTTTGATCTCTTTTTTCAGAGTACTGTAATTTTCAATATATAAACTTTTTACTTCCTCAGTTAGATTGATTCCTAAGTATTTTTTATATTCTATTGTGAAGGTGTGATTTCCCTAATTTCTCTCTCAGTGAGCTTGTTGTTTGTGTAAAAGAATGCTATTGATTTTTGAGTACTGACTTTGTATCCAGCCATGCAACTTAATTTGGCTATTAACTCTAGGAGCCTTTTGATGGAATTTCTGGGGTCTTCTATGTAGAGTATCATGTCATCTGTGAATAATGATAATTTAACTTCTTCCTTTCCTATCCTTATTCCTTTTATTTCTCTCTCTTGTCTGTTTCTTCTGGCTAATGTTTCCAGAACTATGTTGAAAAGGAGCAGTGATAATGGACATCCTTGTTCCTCATTTTAGAGTGAAAGCTTTCAGTTCTTGTCCATTTAGTATGATGTTGGCCATTGGTTTGTCATAGATGGCTTTTACTAGATTGAGATAAAGACCATCTATTCCAATTTTCTGCAGGGCTTTTATCATGAATGACACCTGGACTTTATCAAAAGCTTTCTCTGAATCTATGGAGATGATCATGCAATTTTTGTCTTTGTCTCTGTTGAGGTGATGTATTGCATTTATTAATTTGCATAAATTGTACCATCCCTGCATTCCTGGGATAAGTACCACCTGGTCCTGGTGTGTAGTCTTCTTGAGGATTTGTTGAGTTCTGTTTGCTAATATCTTTTTTTTTTGGTTTTTCTCCGATACCGGGAACCGAACTCACGACCTTGCGCTTGCCAGGCAGGTGCTTTTGCCGCTGAGCTAAATCCCCAGCGACTGTTTGCTACTATCTTATTGAGGATTTTTGCTTCTGTGTTCATTAGGGATATTGGTCTGCAGTTCTCTTTCTTGGTTGTATCTTTGTCTTATTTTGGTATCAGAGTGATACTTGCCTCTAGGAATGAACAAGGGATAATTATTTCTATTTAAATTTCATTAAAGAGTTTGAAGAGTATTGATGTTAGATCTTCTCTAAATTCCTTGCAGAATTCAACAGTGAATCCATCAGGACCTGGGCTTTTCTTTGTTGATGTTTTTAATTATATTTTCAATCACATTAACTGATACTGGCTTATTGAGAATTTTTGCATCTTTTTAATTCAGCTTTAATAATTCATATGTATCTAGAAATCTGCCTAATTCTTCAGTGTTTTCTATGCTATAAAAGTAAAGATTTTCAAAGTAGCTTTGATTATCTTCCAAATTTCCACAGGAACTATGGTGACTTCACCATTATCGTTCCTCAATGCATGAATCTGAGACTTTTTTCTTTTTTCTTGTTTTCATAAGGTTGGCTAAGGTTTTATCAACTTTACTTATTCTTTCAAAGAACCAGACCTTCAATTCTTTAATTCTTTATATTATTTTCTTGGCTTCCATTGTGTTAATTTCTGCTCTGATCTTTATAATTTCCTCCCTACTATGGGTTTTTGGTTTTGTCTTGCTCTTCTTTTGTAAGATGCTTGAGGAGTAACATTAGATTATTTATTTGTGCTCCTTCTGTTTTCCTGATATGAGAATTCTCTGCTATAAATTTCCCTCTTCAAACTGCTTTCACTGCATCCCATAGGTTCTGATGGGTTGCATCAGCATTCTCATTTACTTGTAGGTATTGTTTATTTTATTCCTTTATTTCATCTGTGAGCCATTGGTTGTTTAGGAGAATATTATTTACTTCCCATATGTGTATGGAGTTTTTGTGGTTTCTTTTGTCATTAATTTCTAATGTCATTGCACTATGGTCAGATATTATGTATGAGATAACTTAAATTCCTTTGAATTTTCTTAAGCATGGTCTGTGGGCTTGGATATGGTCTGTTTTAGAGAACTTTCCATGTGTAGCTGAGAAAAATGTGGATCCTGATGATTTTGGGTGAAACAGCCTGAAAACATCTACTAAATCCATTTGTTTCCAGGCTTGGTTAAGTTATTGTCTTGGTTACTTTTCTCTAGTTACTGAGACAAAATACCCAACACCCAAAATTGCAGAATGAAAGGTTTGTTTAGCTTACAGTTTGTGGAGGTTTCAGCTCATACTTGGCTGCCTCCAAGGCAAAGGGGCACATGGCAGAGGGCAAAAATTCATGGTGGCAAAAAACAGCAAAAGCAACAAGAGCAAAATAGAGGAGCAGCAGAGGGAAGAGCATGCCTCTTTCCATCCCTTATATTGTATGAAAACTGCAAACCCCAGGGTGGGTGTAGCACTCACACCCATAATCCCAGCATTGGACCATGGATCAATCATAAACTCTGGAAGCCCATACCATGACTGCATGAGTCTTTGGTGGGATATGTAGATACAAACCATAACATTCCACTCTTTGTCCCCCAAAGACTCATGTACAACCCTTTATGCAAAAGGCATTTTAGTCCATCTCTGAGTTACCAATGTCCTAACAGTTCAGCATTGCTGAAGAGTCCAAGTCCGAAGTCTCCTCAGAGACATAAGGCAAACTCTTTAATTGTAAGCTGCCATGCAAATGAAAAGTTAAACACTTCCAGTATTCAATGGTACAAAATAAAAATTACGATTCCAACATGTACAAAGAGAAGGATACAAAACATTGGGACCAAAGCAAATTTAAACTCCAGCAGGACTAACATTATGTCCTGTAGTTCCATGTGGGACATCCAAAGGAATCTGTGGCACATTGTGAGCTCCAAAGAGTTGGCATAACTCCATCCCTATGGCACTTTTGATGGTTACACTACCATGGCTTCTCTCTTGGGCCTGCTTTGTTCCTTCCTTGCAGCTTTCCTCAGACAATCCATGTTCCTGGTTTTTCCAAACTTTTGAGGTCTACATTGTGCCTCTTGTTTCACACTCACAGCTGTCTCAGGGGCACACTGCCTTGCCACCCAGGCATTCTGAAATCCAGGTTGAAGCCTTCTTAACTTCCGAACTCTTGCATTCTGCATGCAACTACAACCAGGGCTATGTGGATGATGTCAAGATCTGCTGCCAGCTAGAGCAGTAGCCATGCTTTCTTCTCTCTTGGCCATAGGGACTGAGTGCCTTGATAGCTGGGCACTCTGAATACAACTCTGAGGAACAAATTCTGTATGCTGCCACCATTCTGAAACCTGATGTGGTCTCTGCTGCCATTCTGGAACACGGCACTCTGCGGCTTTCTTCTCAAAGCAAAACCTTTCACCTTTGGGGTTTTGAGGCTGCAAGAGGTGGAGATTTGCTGCTTCTTGTGATGCCCTCAGGCCATCTTTTTGATTCTCTTGTTTCTTCTCTGCAATGGAGATCTACTCAGCTTTATCTTTGCAGTCCACAGCTTTGCTGGAGCTTTTTACTTTCTGGTCAAACTCGCAGTGTTTTAAATCATCCTTCTGGGCTCTTTGCTCTTGATTCTCAACATAAATCTGGTGAAAAAGATGAATACACACTTCTCAGACAAGGAGATACAAATGGCAAATAAATATATGAGAGAATGTTCAACATCATTAGTCATTCGAGAAATGAAAATTAAAACAACACTGAGATTCCACCTTACCCCAGTAAGAATGGCTAGCATTAAGAAATCAACCAATAACAAATGCTGGCAAGGCTATGGAGAAATAGGAACCCTTCTCCACTGCTGGTGGGAATGCAGACTGGTGAAACCACTGTGGAAATCAGTTTGGAGATTCCTCAGACAACTAGGTCAAGAGGCCCCATTCAACCCAGCTATCCCCCTGCTGGGTATTTTCCCAGAAGATCTAAAAACATCATATCACAGTGATATATGTGCACCTATGTCCATAGCAGCACAATTTGTAATTACTAAACTGTGGAAGCAACCCAAATGTCCATCCACAGAGGACTGGATAAGAAAATTGTGGTACTTTTATATAATGGAATATTACTCAGCTGTAAGGAAAGATAAACTCGAGGCTTTTATAGGTAAATGGTCACAACTAGAGACCATACTCATAAGTGAAATAAATCAAACATACATGTTCAAGCACTGCATTGTTTCACTAGTGTAAAACCTGAAAGAGTTATTTTTTAAACTAGGAGGTATGATAGACATCGTGAAATGATATGAAAGCACTCAAGGGTAAAGGGTAATTGAGATGTGGGAAAAGAGAAGGGAAAGGAGAAATTTTGTATGTAGGTATATACAGGATAGTTAACATAGTTGTTCTATTGTCTTCTATTTCTTCTATTTCTTGCTGAAAGAAACTGTCAATGAGTCCTTGATTGATCATTATTGCATGTCTCTATCTGTTTTCATGAGAAACCACTTTGAAGATATCAATATGCAATACAACAAGGATTGTTAATTCCTACCAGTTTGTTTGTAACTCTGTATTGTCTGTACTGTTCTTTTGCTATTTTGTAAAAGGTTGTCCATCTGTTAATGTTTTCCTCCTTTTATTTTTAAAATAAAAAAAAAATCTGGTGAAAAGCCCCCAGCAACAGTCATGCCACTGCCACAACATTCAACTGTTTTGAAATTTCTTCTTCCAGAGTAATCAGTCCACTGCCCTTAATCTCAGTTTTAGGCAAAGTCTCTGGGCAAAAGCAAAATGCAGACAAACTTTCTGCCAAGCCATAACATACATTGTCTGGAGACCAGTGCAGTCTTTCTTCCCAGCAGAAACCTCCCGAGCTGGGTCTTTAAAAGCAGAATTTCTATCAGCCTTCTGGTCTTCTGAGCTCTGACCAGACTCTCCCATACAGAACAGCCAAAGGCATTCTAGTGCTTTTCTTTCAGGTGAAATCTCCAAACCTTTCCAAACACTTGCCACAAGCCATTTCCAAAGGCTGTTGAGCTACATGGTCAAGTATAGTCTCAGCAACAACTCCACTTCTCAGGTGCCAAATTCTGTCTTTTTGGAATATTTTTACAAGGGGAAACAATGTAATTCAGAGCACATATTTTGAAAGAATATGTGTGTAAGCCTGGTGTGCGAGCACACACCTATAATCTCAGTGTTCTAGAAGGCCAAAGAAGGAGAATCACAAGTCAAAACCATCCTGGACAATTTAACTTGGAGTCAGCAAGACACTGTCTCAAAATTAAAAAAAAAAAAAAAAGGCTGCATATGCATATGGAGTTCAGTGTGAAGGCTCTTAGTTTAATTCCCTGTGTGTGTTTGTGTGTGCATGTGTGCATGTGTGTGTGTGTGAGAGAGAGCATATATAAAGCATTTAGTTGGGTTAACTCAGTAAATGGTAAATGTCACTCTATGCTCTTGACCAGAACTCATAATTGATCTCCTCTGCTGGTTGTGGTGGACAACACCTGTAAACTCAGCACATGGGAAGCCTGAGGCAGGAGGATAGCTGCAAGTTTGAGGCTAGCCTGGGCTACATAGTAAGTTCAAGTCTGCACTACATACCAAGACTCTGTTAAAAAAAAAAAAAAAGAAATAAAGAAAGAAAAAAGGAAAACAAGCCAAAAAAAGATATCTCATCCCCCTCATCTATACACCACTTAAATTAACCTTCCTAAAACAAAAATTGGAGTTTGTCATTTGTATGCTAAAAAAAAAGAAAGTCAGTGGCTTTATTCATCCCATCAGCAAGCGAGTGATTGCTACAGGTCATTAACAGTACTAGGGATAGCTAAAGAATAAAGTTCAGTTTTCTCAGCCAAGTGTTTAGGGTTGGCTCTGGACCCAGCCTACCTGAGTGTCCTTATCTCAGTTGAATTGACTCACTTTTCTCACCAGCCTATTCAGTGGCCTCCCTCCTGCCTGGCCAAGTCACGCCTCAGCATTTTGTCACAGACAGAGGTTCTTATCTGAACTTTATGGGGCAATGAGCACTTTCTACTCAGTACTGTATGAACCTGTGTGCGCCTTTTATCTCTTCTTTTGCATTCGATTTTGTACTTCCAATATTTCACCTCCTTGAATGTACTGAATGAGTGGGGAGAACCATGCTAGCGCACTTAACTTCGCTTATTCTGTAGACTCAAAGTTTCCCTGTTTTGAATGTTCTGGTTTGTGTTTATTTTTTATTAGCATTCCAGTTTTAATATATGTACTGTCCAGGTGAGCACATTTTTTTTGTTGTCAATACTCATCCTAAGAGCTAAAGTAGGGATGTAATAGTTTATTAACATCTAAATCCATCATTTGATATTAAAAATTAGTTTTTAAAGGTTTGCACCTTTCTTTAAAATATCAATGCCTATACCAGGTTTGTTGTGGTTTGGGACTTATTTTGCATGGGGAAACAGTATAATACAGGACACATAGTTTACAAGATTATAATAGTCACCCAAAGAATGATATACAAAAAAGTGCAGGAATTCTGTTCACACACTAAGACCAAGGAATCCAGCTGAGGGCCTGAATCCCATGGAAATGTCCTACATGAGTCCTGCTGAAGACCTGGAGCTCCTAACAATGTGATCCATGAGTCCACCTGGAGGCCCAGAGATCACAACAATATCTCATGCAGGCCTGTCTCATGGATCTGCACTGAGAATGTCCAAAGTTCAGTGGTGGAATCTAGAAAGTCTGTGCCAGTGGGATGAAGGATCTGTGCTAGCAGGCTGAGAGATCTGCACTGGAACCAGGAAATGATGTACAAATAAGAACCAGAGCTCCTCTTAAAGGTGCCACAGCCATCTTCAGCAACAGTAAGGTCCTGAGCTCCTTCAGTGATCAAGATGGCTGGGTTTGCTTCAGGAAAGCCAATGCAGCAAGCTTCCTCAGAAGACTGAGCAGTGCTTCATCTTCCCCTCCAGACGCAAGAAGTGATGCTAAGAGTGAGGACCAGAGTTCCCCCAAGATGAACTGAAACTATTCTGAGTACCAACAAGGTCCCAAGCTCCTCAGAGGATGAAAACAGCCAAGTTCATGAGGAAAGCCAGCATGACATGCTCCTCGAAAAGAACCAACAGCTCCTTACAGCTTCCACCAGCTCCCAACAGCCTTTCAGTTCCCACAGCCTCATTTCTTCTTCTCCAGTTCTGCCTCTTATGCTGCTGGCAACAATCTTCAGGTGGGCCTCCCACACCCAGCACCATGCTTACACAGTTCAACTGGGGGTTATAAGTTGACCACTAGTTGCCAATTCACGACAGTTCTATTATATCTTTGCTGATTTTTTTTTGTCTAGTTGATCTCTCTTTATGACAATGGAGTATTGAGGTCTCCTATTACAATTGTGTTACTGCTCATTTCATTTTTCATGTCTATTAATAATTGTCTTATATATTTGGGTACTCCTGTATTTTATGAACATACATTTATGATTATTTTGTCTTCCTTTGGAGGTTTTCCCCTAAAAAGTATGTAATGACCTTCTTTATCTCTTTTGATGATTCTTGCTTTGAAGTTGACAGTGTCAGCAAAAATAGCCACCCCTACTTTTTTTTCTGGGTTTCTGTCATATGTAAGATTGTTCTCTATCCTTTGGTTTTCAGTCTATGAATTTCTTTTTCTTTTTGGGTTAAATGTTTTTCTTTTATAAAGAATATTGTTGGATCTTGTTTGCTAGTCTACTCTGCCAGTCTCTTTCTTTTGATTGGTAAATTGAGGCGATTTACATTCATGATTTTAACTGATATGAATTGGCTTATCCTCATCATGATATTTTCCTACTGTTTGTTCTATATTTTTTCCGTCTGTTTAATTGCTTGTCCTGCCTGATGGTTTCATTTTGTTATTCTTCTTGGAATTGTGGTCATTTTTATCTCTGTGTACAATATCTTTCTTTACTCTTTGTAGCACTGGCTTGGTCTTCATAAATCTCTTCAGTTTTCTTTGTCATGGAATTTTCATATTTCTCCATTAATTTAGAAAAAAATAGTTTTGCAGGGTACATCAACCTGGGTTGGAAGTTGTTTTCTTTCAGGACCTGAAATACTTCACTTCAAGGTTTACTTGACTTGAAGGTTTGTTTTGAGAAGTCTACCACGATTCCGATGGTCTTTCCTTTATAGGTGATCTGTTTGTGTCCTCTAACAGCTTTTAATATTCTCCTCTTGTGTTGAATTTCTGGAATCTTGATTATTATATGTCTTGGTATAGTTTTATTTTGATCAATATTTAGAGTTCTAAATGGTTCTTTTTTTTGTATGTCAAATTCTTTATCCGTGCTTAGTAAGTTTTCTGCCATTATTTCTGTGAAAATTTTTTATGCATTTGTGCTCTCTCCAATTTTCTAATTGACCCCTATCAATCTTATGTTATTCTTTTTTTGCTTCATCTTGTAGCTGTTGGATTCATTTTTCATGATCTCTTGCTAATTTTGAGGTATCTTTCTTTTCATTAGTACTAGCTGTAATTATGTCTTTAAGATCTTAAATCCTATCCTCTTCTTCACTTAACCTGTTGCATATAGTTTCAATGGAGGCTTTAGTTTTCTGGATTTTTGCTTGGATCTATTTCATGGATTCTATTTTTTTCCAATGCTGAGCATTTTATATTTCCATTATTTTTCTAAGGTCACATAGTCTTTTATCTGCATCTTCTCTAATAATTTTTGATTGTATGCATAATTTCTTACTGTTTCTGATTTTTTCCTCTGTAATCTCTTTGACTGTTTTTTTTTTCACTTCTGCTGCTCTAATTTTGGAAAGTTCTAGTGTTTGATTTCCAGTATCATTTATCTCTTTGAGTTCTGGGCTTGTTCTGTGTGTGCTGGGAGTCTGGGGTTGCGTTTTGTTTCTGTGCCTTGTCATTTTCTGTCTTCTCTTTTTATTTTGTTTTGTATATTGATACTTACAAGTTTCTTATGATATATAGCTTCATTGCTAGTATTTAAGGTTACCTAGAGGATGCCTGTTCCTCAGGGATGTCTTCTAGATGTAGGTGGCTTCTTATAGCTCTCCAATGTCCTAGCTTCCTAATTTGTAAAGGATGCAAGATTACTATTTGATTTAGCTCCAATTCCTTTGGTACTGGGCTATTGTGATGATTGTGACCTTATACAGTCATAGTTTTAGCATACAGGGGAAAAAACTTTATAACATGTACGATATCCTGGCTAGAGTAGTGCAGTTAGTAATAACAATAGTTTCAAGTACAGCATAACTACTGAAAACTATGGTAACCATTAACTTGTTATCTTTGACTGCAGGAGCAAAATAGAAAATTTTATGACAAATTCAAATATATACTATGCATTTGTGTGCAGTTATTTTTTCCCCTTAGTAAGGTGATTTTATCATTCTGTCAGGAGCAAGAATGTTAAGATTGGTAGGGAATAGGCTAATGCAATGAGTAAAGTCACATATGGTAGAGCCAAGGCTTGAACTTAAAGAATGATCGCCCAAGTTTTGGGAAACAGAAAGGCATATGATAAAAAGAATGAAATAGAATAGAAAGGAGAAGTTAGAAGGGTGGATACAATATTTACTCACTTGAAAGTTTAAATTCAAGAAGTATTTGAGGAAAGAGAGAAAGTAGGTCTATATATGAGAATTAAAAGAAAAGGTAAGAAACTTAAACATTGAGAAGAAGAAGGGAAAAGAGAAAGAGAATGAAGATGAAGATGAATACAAGAGAAGAAAGAAAGGAAAATTCAATGACAGGGAGGAGAGAAAAAAGAAGAAACCCCAATACACAAATAACTACAGAATATAGAAGAAAACAAGATGACATCCAACCAGAAAGGAGTGGGGTAGCCAATCAGATAAACAGGCAAGAATAAAAGTAGTAAAATACCTCTGTTGTTTAGTTCTGTGAGGGTGTCCATATTTAATCCCAGAAATGTGTTATGTATGGAGCTGATCTTGCTTTCTGTATGTGGGGCCTGGAACTGTACTTTTGTTGGTAGAGTTCTCTGGAGTCCAACTGCTGGCTCCTCCCTGATACTTCAGACGTTTCCACATTGCTGGTGTTGCTAATTACTCTTCCCTCCAAAGGTGTATGTGCTCCCAAGTTCCTTGGTCCCAGCTGTTGTCCTGCACTTCAGGCCTTGGGATTCCCGACAGTCTACTTGACAAGGGCATATATCCTTACACCTCTCTCAAGGACCCTGCTGTCCCTGAGATAATGGAGGAAGCACAGAGTGCAGACTCTCACTCCTCTCTCTCTCTCAGGCCCTCTTGTCTCAGAGAGAATTTGGTAGATATTTTCTTTTCAACTGAAGTAAACATTATTTAATATAGTAAAGGCTCATAAAATTGAAATTATTAACTCATCAATAGAAATACTCCTAAAAAATAAATATGGGCATTTGCACCCCTACAATGCATCTTTCAAAACTGCCCACATCACCCAAAAACCTGGTAACAGCATCACAGAAAAAATAAACAGAAAAAAATTACAACAAAAAACACAATCTTGAAGGGAGAAAGAAATATTTTCTATGATCTTCCTACTTATAAATTAATAATCCATACACCTAATATATAAAACAAATATAGGAAGTCCACAAAAGGTAGAGAAAATAAGGTATCCTTGGTTGAAAATTTGATACCCCCAAAAATGATAGAGTGGTAAGCTTCTTTTGTTTTCTTTTTTGCTTAAAATATTTCCCATTTGGAACTGAAGATGTAGTATCTCAGAAATATCAGTTGACACTGTGGAGATAAAAGCTTCCTCAAATCACTGTTCTCTATAACAAAAGCACCAGAAAAAGTTTACTTTTGCAGTCCAGAAAATTTGTGTACAGTTTCTTCTGCATATCACAGAAAATAAACTGGGTACTAACAAAGACTGAGTGAAAAGCTGAAGCTTCTACAAATGCTTGTTTGCATGGATTAACAATGGCTTTGAACAGAATTGCCAAGTGATAGCAGAGAGATTAAACTAGGAGCTATACTTCCATCCATACTAGCTATGGTGAGCCAACACTCTTTTCATGTCAGTGGAGACAATGTGGGGACCTGGATATCCATTCCTACTTGGAAGAATGAAAATGCCTCTGTCTCTTCCCCACTGAGTTGGTGCTGGAGGAAGTCTAGTACAGAGTAAGACTTTCATTTTCCAGAAGTAATGAGGACATTTTCTCTGGAATATCAGTGGAGATCCATGTGGAAAGTTGGAACACTCTTCATTTTTAGCAGATATGTTAGGCTTTTCCTGTCACTGGCACAAAATATGTAACACCAGCATGTTCAGAGGAGAGTGTTTTTGCTTCAGGATGGCTTTCAGAGGATTCTGTGCATAGTTGATTGGCTCTAAAGCAGATATATCAGAAAACAGCAGAGAAAAGCTATTCAACTCATGACATCCAGAAAGCAGAAAGAGAAGGGTGGAGTGAGGGATAAGCACTGACTCTTCTAGTATAGTTAGAAACAACAGGAGCTGAAGAAATTATTCCTTTCTACTCATTAAATTTTAAACAGCTTCCTAGGACCACTTCTTCCATCATCTCAAGAGCAATAGAATATCACTTAATAATAATCAGAAATCTCTGATGCTCTTGGCAAAAGCACGTATGCACTGGATCTCCCAAACTGACATTCAGTCACCTTCTCCCTTAAACTTCATGAAGGCTTATAAATATGTACTGCATATCTTATGTATAATTAAGATCAGAGTGAATTTTGAGACAGGCATACATGTTGAGAGCCCTGGAGGATTCAAATTATTCAGGTTTTTGGTGCTGAACAAAATAGATCTGGTAAGTATAGTATCTTTCTGTTTGGGGACAGTAAACTTTTTAAAGTTCATATTGTTTCTGTCTACTGTTACCTACAGCTGTGAAAGGCAGAGAAAAGTAACAGCCAGCAGAAAATGGCTGCAACAAACAGCCCGTATTCTCCCAGGTCCTAATGACCACCTGTAGCTTTCTACTCTTGGGTTACTTTTCTAATGCTTGTTCTTTCTCCACATTTTAATTGGCTTTTTTTTTTTAACTGTAATAACTGTGTGCTCAAGCTTATACACCTAATTAAAAGGGTATGAAGCTTATACTTTCTGGTTGACTGTACATCATGCCTGACTTTTATTCTGAGGATTGTCACCAGATTTTGGCTTTGTGGCTTGATCTAGTGAGATGAGTTTTTTCTGGAACGATGATTCATTCCCTTTACTTAGACTGCCAGAAAGTGGGATGACATCTATGGACGTGCCCAATGATCAGCCAAAGGATGAGCCAAATCAGTGGTGAAATTATAAGAGTTTTGGAGGTGTGTGGAATAGACTGGATCTTAAGGGGTTTTAAATTTGGCTGTGAGGCATCAAGCCGTTAAGGCCTCTCAGTTCTGGACTTTTTGTCTGCACTTTTTATCTAAAGGAGAGACACTGATATTTGTAGAAAAAAAAATTAGTGCATGCTTGCACAAAGCTAGAGATGTTCAGCTCCAAGGGGTTCAGCTTTATCTGTGGGTGCTTTGACAAAAGCTAAAATTGGTTATAGATAATCTAGAGGATGCCCTATCAGATTCCCATGTGGGTACTAATTTAGGGAAAGGCTCTATAAAGCTTCTCTGACCAAATCCCAAGGAATTCAGAATGACCTCGTCATGGCCTTGGGCTAAAATATGCAAGAACTAACAGGCCCTTTGTCAGGTCCCCACTAAGGAGTAGAGGGGACTGACACAGGGATAGGTCTGTTAGAATCTCACAACCTAATGTTTACTCTTCCTACCTACAGAAGGGAAGAGCATCATCTATTTCCTCTAAGTCTCTGCTTGATATTTTCTCAACATGTGGGAACAGTTCCACCCTAAAGTCGTCCAGAAAAATCACCTTGCATTCCCGCACAGTAAAAAAAAAAAGTCTTATGTATCTGTTTGGGAAAAGTGAGACATGATCACCTCAGCAGCTTGGAATATAATGCTATATTTCAATTATATCTTTACTGTAAAAATAGGAAAAATAGTCAGAGATGCCTTACATTCAATCAGACCTTGATGCCCCTCTATTTGAGGCAGGATCTTTATCCTGGAACTATTAAAACCTCAGGAGCTGATGCTGCTGAAGAGTCGCTCTTATCAACCCCTCCTTCCCATAGGCTACCTCCTCACCAATGTACTTACTCAATACCCTTGGGAAATAAACTCATCTCCTGAGCCAGCCCATATGAGATCTTTGTCTCCACATCATATGACCCGACATTCAAGGAACTCAACATCTAAGCCAACTACTGACTTACCTCTTTGAGAAGTAGCAAGAACTGATGGTACCATTGGGTTGTAATCCCCTTTTCAACAGCGGATATTTGGCTGTGCAAGGAAAATTGGGTGTGTCTAATGAGGATCATGAAAGGTTTGCTAATGACTTCCACACCCCAGCAATGGCTTCGAATATAACCTGGTGAGATGTCTACTTCATCTTGGTTTCTTAGAAGGAAAAGTATTATAAGGCCTGCCAAACAGGTTAATGATAAAGCCTTTACATCTTCACCCCCTGATAAACAACCAACTGCTGCAGCATTTTGATCCCAAGAGGAACCCAAGTGGGAATAAAATACAGGGATGGAGAAGCCAAGGGAAAGTTACCCATCAAAGCCATTTTAATATGTGTGTGTAACAAGGGATGACAAAACCTGTGAGCTATGATAAACTCATTTATTAGTCAAGGGTGTAATGAGAATCCAGTTGCTTTTCAGCTCTAGCTTAAAAAGTCACTCTGTAGTACACCAATTTAGAATCTAAGGCTAAAGAATGTCAGATTATCCTAAGGCGGCATTTTATTTGTCATTCAGCTGCACATATTAGGAAAACATCTCAAGAATTTCATCTCGGTCCACAAACTGAAGTAAGTCAATTGCTTGCTGGAACTTATTTGGTCTTCAGTAATAATGAGAATTCATAAGGAAAGGAGACATGTTACAGCCATGCTTTCCTAGTTTGATAAGGCTCAATACAACTAAGGTAAACCAAGATGATGTAAAGAGTAACAGAAGCAAGTTAGAGTGCTTCAAATGTGAGCAATCAGAGCACTGGGGAAAACAATACCTTCAAAAACAACCTTTTTCTTATTGGCCTCTCAGAACAGAGAAGAAGGCTTTTGGCTTTGGAAAAGGGGCTGACTTTATTGCTAGGGAAGGATGGGGTCATCCAGTATAATTGATGGAGACCACTATGAAGCAGACCTGAGCAGGATTTAAATTAAACAAATGGATTTTCATGTTCACTTGTGAATCTGTCCAAGACCTAGACTCCTTGTCTGGAAATGGTAGACTCATAGTAAATGAACCTCTGTGAGTCACTAATCCCTACTAAAACCTGTAGTGCTGATGAAGCTGGAAAGACTCAAAGGATAACGTGGGATCACAGCCAAGGACATCTGGATCCCATCTCAACTAGATAAAGACTATAGCATCAGGCATCTCACTGTTGGTGGATTAACTTAATACATTACTTGGAGATATCTTTGAGTGACTCTGTACTTCTTGAGTACCCCTCTCCCTATTCTAATAACCAAATAAGTACTGGCCACACAGAGAAGGTCTTGGTCTTAGCTCTCTTAGAATCTAGAATTCCATGAGAAGGCTCTGATCCTCTTGTAGCCATGGAATCATTCCATTTGCCTCTTTTTATTTAGATTTTGCTGTCCATTCATTTGGGAGATTGCAGACTTGATAATTTTGCAATAACTAAGGGATATTATTAACCAGATACACAATGATGGCTAGAGAAGAAGCTCCTCTATCAAATGAAGATGCCTGAGGAGGTCTGCATGGCACCCATGCAAGAGCATTCCCTTCAATTTACAGGAGCCTCAGGTGACTTTAGAAGTAGCAAGCAAATAAATAATATTATTCTGTGGTGCTTAGGCAAATTAAGCAATTCTAGCTTCTTACCCAACTGGGTTACATCCTGCTCTAAATTTGTTGCAAACCTTGAAAGAGTTAACTAGACAGCTTTCTTTACTTCACTCTGAACTGCCTTTGGGAAGATTTTCTTTTCCAAGTACTTTTTAAGATGATACTAGAGTACCCCACACCAGTAATTGGAAAATATATATCCTTACTACTCAGAGCCACACTAACATTTAAATCTCTAGCAATCACTGTCCATGTTGTTAAAGACTCAGGCAGCATAACCCATGGTGCCCTATGTCTCTGCCAGGAACTGATCCAAAGCAAAGTGTGGTGCCACCCCCTAAAGGCTGTTAAGGCCACTCATTACTCATTCAACAAAAATATCCTTACAGAAAACAGGTATTACTCTTAAAATAGAAGCTAGACTAGGGTTACGGCTCATTATTGATATGTTTTTGGCTACAGGGTTACTGGTACCATGCCAGTCCCAATGAAATACACCTGTTTAACCCATACTGAAGGCAGGCATCTGGAGACTATCACCTGCTACAAGATCTCAGAGCCATTAATCATGCAGTGATAACTCTTCACCTATTAGTAGCAAATCTACGTACAGTTAGCACAGATCCCTGGAGACACTAAATGGTTCTCTGTTGTTGATACCAAGAACCCCTTCTCTTCCATCGCTGTGGATCCTAACTCCAAACATTTTTTTGCCTTTAAATGGCAAGATACCCAAACAGGCCTTCACCAACCATATATATGGATCATCTTTCCTCAGAGTTTTAGAGATAGGCCCCACTTGTTTACATAGGCTTTAACTCAAGACCTGAGAGATTTAAAGTTCAAAAGGAGAGGCTTATTAGTATACATAGATGATCTCTTCATTTATAGCGCACTAAGGAGTTATCTCATAAAAGCATTGCTAAAACTATCCATTTTCTAGCAAAACAAGCTTTACAAGGTGTCCCAACATAAGGCATGGATTTCTCAACAAAAAGTGATATATTTGTTCTATATGTTCACTAGAAGACAAAAAAAAAGTTGTGCCTAATAAGAAAAGAGGAAATTTGCTCTCTGGATCACCCAGAATCTAAACCGAAGCTGAGGGGTCCCTTGGGCTATGTGGATGTCATATATGGATACTACATTTTGAAGTAAGGGCCAAATCTCTAGATAAGGCAATGCAAATACGAGAAACTGAACCTATACAATGAACAGAAGCCACTCAAAAGACTATTTTATTTTATTGTAAAGAGAAAATATAGCTATAACAAAATAATAACAAAGACAAAACAAAACACAACAAAACAATAAAAAGACACACAGTTTAAAAACAAGATGACAGGAAATTAACAATTGTTGCTATATTACATATGTTAACCTCAGTGAAGTTGCTCAGAATACCAGATGTAAGAATGCAAGATTGATCAAACAATTAAAGAGAATAAAAATGACTAAAAAATTTAGAACTTATACAGAGCTTCACTAAACAAGATGGTAGGAATTCAGCACTTGTTGTTACATAGCATATTGTTGTTTTCAAGCTAGTTGTTCAGATTACCAGATATAAGCATGCAAAATTGTTCAAAAAACTTAAGTGGTAACTATTCTTTTCAATAAACCAATAGATACCAGCAGTACAAGTATCTCAGCTATCCTTGTTTATACATATATAATTTTTCCCTTCCTTTTTTCTTTTCTCCTTTCTTTCACTTTGAGAAATTTTTTTCCCTTTCACATTATCTATTGTAACTTTTAGGTTTTATTTGCTCTTTCAGGATCTTACACTAGAGAAACAATATGATGTTTACACATGTGAGTCTCCTTTATTTCACTTATGAGTATTTAAAACACTGAATAATCAAATATCACTCAATGAAATTGAAAATGTAATAAATAACTTACCAAGAAAAGCCAAGCTCCTGATTGATTTACAGCTGAGTTCTGCAAAACATGTAGAGGAGATTTAACACAAACTCTACTCAGACTCTTTAATGAAATTGAAAGGGAAGCAATTCTCCCTGGCTCATTCCTGGAGGCAAGGATCATCTTGATACCAAAACCAGAGAAAGACCCAACCAAAAAAAAAAAAAAAAACTACAGGCTAATCTCCTTAATAAAATACTAACAAACAGAATGGAGCAAATTATCAGGAAGATTATACATCGTGACTAAGTGGGATTCAAGGGAAAGCAAAGATGGTTCAATATACCCAAATTAACAAATTTAATATACCATATCAACAGAGTTAGAGATAAAAACTTCATGATTATCACAGTAGATGATAAGATGATAGATGATAAGAGAAGATTGAAGAAAAGGCTTTTGATAAAGTCTAACATTCATTCATGTTTGAAACTCTACAGAATATCAGACTAGATGCTCTTTACATCAATCTAGTAAAAGCCATCTATGACAAACGAACAAACAACATCATACGAAATGGACAAAAATGAAACCTTTCACTTTAAAATAGGAAGCAAGACAAGGATGTCCGCTGTCACCACTCCTATTCAATGTAGTTCTGCAAGTAATAGCCAGAGCAATTAGACAAGAGAAAGAAATAAAAGGAATAAGAATAGGAAAGGAAGAAGTGAAACTATCATTATTCATAGAGACCATGATTCTCTACACAGAAGTCTCCAAAAAATTCAGAAAAAAGACTTGTAGATTTAATAACAAATTCAGTAGTGTAGCTGGATACAAAGTCAATTATCAAAAATCGTTAGCCTTCCTATACAGAAACAACAGACTCAACTGAGAAAGAAATTAGGGAAACCACACCCTTCAGAGTAGCACCCAAAAAAAATGTAATACTTAGGAATCAATATAACAAAGGAAGTGAAAGATCTATACAGTGAAAATTACAGTACCCTGAAAAAAAGAGATCAAAGAGGATTTCAGAAAATGGAAATATATTCCTTGCTCATGGGTAGGAAAAATCAACATTGGGAAAATTTCTATACTCCCAAAATTGTTATACATATTGAATGCAATACCATTAGAGTTACCATTAGTATACCTCAAAGATCTAGAGAAAATTCATCTGGAAATTCATCCTAAAATTCATCTGGAACAAGAAGAGAATAGAATAGCAAAAGCAATCCTGAGTGAGAATGGCAAGGCATGAAGCATCACAGTCCTTGTTTGGAAATTATATTACAAGGCTACTGTAATAAAGTCAACATATTACTGGCAAAAAAGACCTGAGGATCAACAGTACATATCAGAAGACGCAGACATAACCACAAACAGACTCAAGCACCTTATCTTTGACAAAGTTGCCAAACAGGGTCATTAGAAGAAAGATAACCTCTTTAATAAAGGATGCTGTAACAACTGGTGTTCCACATGCTGAAAACTAAAGCTAGATCCATGTCTATCACCATGCACTAAACTAAAGTAAAAATAAATTAATGCTCTAAATATTAAAACAGAAACACTAAATCTATTGGAAGAGAAAGGAGGTATAAATCTTGAAGACATAGGTTTAGGAAAGCGTTCATGAACAAAAAATGAACTGCACCAGAAACACTTCAAAGAATCAACAACTGGGATCTCATCTTATTGAAAAGCTTTGGAACATCAGAAGAAATCAATAACCAAGTAGAAAGAAAACCACAAATTCAGAAAAATTTTAGCTATTTTCTGTAGGACAAAGTACTTCTATCTAGAACATATAAAGAATTGAAAAAGTTAGGCTCCCAAAATTCAAAGACCCAATCCACAAATGGGCATCTGAGATGAATACACACTTCTGAGATGAAGAAATACAAATGACAAATAAAAATCTCTAAGAATGTTCAACAGTACTGATCATTCAAAAAATGCAAATTGAAACAACACTCAGATTCCATCTCACCACAGAAAGAATGGCTGTTATGAAGAAATCAACCAATAGCAAATGCTGGTGAGGCTCTGGGGAAAAAGGCACCCTTCTCCAATGTTGGTGAGAGTGTAGACTGGTACAACCACTGTGGAAATCAGTGTGGAGATTCCTCAGAAAACTAGGATTAGAAGTCCCATTGGGCCCAGCTGTTCTATTTCTGGGTGGTTTTCCAGAAGAATTGAATCCATCATACCACAGCAATGTATGTACACCCATTATAACAGCACAAGTTGTCATAGCTAAATCTTGGAAATAATGGAAATGCCAATCAACCAAATAATGGATAAAAAAGGTGTAGTATTTTTACACAATAGTGTATCACTCAGCTTAAAGAATGATAAACTAGCGGCTTTTATAGGTAAACTGATGCAATTAGAGACCATACCATAATTGAAATAAATCAGACCCACATGTGTAAACATTGCCTTGTCTCTCTTGTGTTAGAAATTGAAAGAGTAAATAAAATCCAAAATGTAAAATAGATATTGTGAAAGGGAAAGAAATTGCTCAAAGTGAAAGAACACCTGGAATGTGGGAAAGGAAAAATTAAAGAAAGAAGGAAGGGAAAAAATAGACAAACACAGACACACACACACATACACACACACACACACACACACTATAGCTAAAGTAATTGTACTATTAATTTGTATTGGTTTATTGAAAGGAATAGTCAATGCTTAAATTTTATTGATCAATCTTGCATTACTATATCTGGTAGTCGAACAACTACTTAGATATTAACCATATGCAATATAAGAATTGTTCTCAGTTTGCTATCATCTTGTTTTGAAATTCTGTACCATTTTTAAGATTTTTAAATTTTTTATTTTCTTTAAAATTAAAAGAAAAACTAATTGATATAATGTTTTGGATCATGCCCATATCATTTCATATGATCTATTTTACTGATTCATTACACCACAATCACAACAAATTCTAACTGTTCAGTTTTTTTTTTTTAAGCTTCTTAAGGCAATATTCTTGGTCAAATTTTAAATGATCTCACCACATGGCCATGAGATAAAAATTCTAATGCGATCTGTAAATTGGACAAGCCTGCTTTAATGAGATACTACGTTTCTCTAGCCCTTATTCATAGAGTATCAGAATAAAGTGAATATATTACATATAAAATAAAAAAATATAACGTGTAACATCTCCTTTTGAGTGGAGACAGATACTTTACAAATATCTTTTATTTATTATTAAACTTTATTATATACTAATTTGTTCCTCAGACCTTTTAAAAAGACATGACTTTCCACTGCATTTCCCCATAAAAGCTCAGGTCGACACACGGCTGACACATGTAAATTCGTTGTGTGAATGAATGAAGACTGCTTTTAAAGCTGGTGCTTGTCATTCTTACAAAATGACCAACGTTTAAATACATGTTCTGCTGCCCTCCTTTCTTCTCTTTCTGTTCTTTGTCTTTCTCTTTTTTCTCCTCCTCCTTCTCCTCCACCTTTTCCTTCTAAATTGTTCTGCATGAAATTCTCTTCTTATTCCTAAAAAACTTTACTGGTGGTAATGGATACCTTTATTTAACAATTTCCCCAGGCTATGGCGCCTCATTTGGTCAAACACCATAAATAATTTTGTGAACATGTGTGTGTGTTTGATGAACATGTATACTCAGATTTTAAGTAAAGCAGATTCTTTTTCATAATGTGGATAGTCTTCAATCAATTTGTAGAAGGAAAAGACTGAGATTTTCAGAGAAAAAGAAATATTGTTTGAAGAGAACAATGTAGACCCCTGCTTGCATTTCCAGCCTGCAGCTGTCTGCCCAGTGTACTTTGATTTGACTTCCAGCATTCACACTCTGTTTGTTGGAGGAGTTCCGATGAATATACCATTACTCCCTTTAGTAATCCAGTATATTTCCTATTCTTACAACGACCTTCTTCACACTTCTTAGACTTTTATTCTTTCAATGATTTTGGCTTCAAAATTTAAACATGGTCACGCTATATCTAATAACTATTAAAACTGAAATACTTCTTAATCTCAATTTAAAACCCCTCCTATCTAATCAATGTTTCCCTTCATATCTAATGATGTTCAGCACCACTGAAATCTAGACACTTTCTGATCTTTTATCCTTATGCCTTCTGTTCTCTCCCTAGTTAAAACAACTTCAGTAATCACTATGATAAGGAAAGTTTCTTATGATGACTCTAAATTATAATGATTATCTTTCATATATAATTCATTTGATCCTCACACACTGTCATACATTGGAGTTCCACCAAAATACACCTTTCTTATTGATTATGTCTGTTTTCATTTTTTGGTTACTTAAAAATTATGATTCGTGTCTCCAATAGGAGTATAAAAATATACATTCCTTTGGGCCCTAGATCCACTCTAACTCTAAACTTGCCACAAAATAAAAAGTTTTGTGGGTTTATATCAATAATTTACTTTTAACCAGCAGACTTCTGTCAGATATACTAAATGAGAAAGCAAGGAGGGGATGAGAGAGAGGGTAATGGGAGAATAAAGACAATCAATTTATTTTCTGGATCACTTAAGTTTATCTTGAGCTGTCTGCATCTTTTGCCTAAATGTATTTGTGTTTTCAGTTCAACCTCATTCTGCAGAGCTTTTCCTACTTTCTCAATTTATCATGGTCCAGATGTCTTCCAAAAGCCTGGAGTGTCAGGAAGGTGGTTGGATCCTGGAGTGGTATTCTCATCAATGGGCTCATTCATTGATGAGTTCTGCAGCTGGCTGTGATGTTTAGGAGAAGGGCCAGGTTACAGGTGGATCCTGGAAGGCGTGACCTGGAGGGTATACTAGTCTTTCTCGTAACTCCTCTCTTGTCTGTCTTGCTTCTTATCTAGCATGGGCTAGCATCTTTTATTCTGCCATGCCCCTCTGATATGCCTTGGAGGCAGCCAAATATGAACCAAAACTGTGAACCAAAGTAAATTTCTCCTTTAAATTGCAGGTTTTGAGTACTTTGTCCCAGTCATGGAAATTATGAAGGAAGACACAAGTGGTATAAGACTCTTCCCAATTCCTAGTAATAATTTCTAGAATCTTCTCTTTTGCCTCATCTCTTTCAGATTTACAGTGAAGTCCAGCAGTTCCTATCCTGGGTTTATTGCATCATTCATTATAATTTCCCTGCATTTGCGTCTGTTTGAATTATCTCTTTGTATTAATTCTACTTGAGTTTCCTATTTTGAGTATGCCAACTCTAACAGGAAATATCCTTTATATCATTTAGCAACGATACTTTTTCCTCCCAATTTTCAAAATGTTTTGTTTCTGATTTTTCTAATTCCAAATAACTGACAGTTCCTTTCTCCTCCTCATTCTCAGTTCATTTGTGAAAATAAAATAAATCTTTTTAAATTTAAAGTTCATGATCTCCAGCTCCACCCACATCTATTCAAAATACCCAAATCTGCATAATCTACTCTTTAGTGTCAATAATTTTATTGTGAATGATTTCTATCATAAAATGATGCTGCTGAATTTGGAGCAAAGTAAGAACAATCAGCTCTCACCAGTCATGTTAACTTGCACCCACAGAATATGAGATAGACAGTAATTTTATGAGTTTTGTTTACTGCTAAATGCTTAGCACTTAAATCAAATATTTTAATAACTAAATATTTATTTAGTTATTTAAAATGATACCTGCTACCTAAACACCTTGCTGATAATTTTCTTTCAGCCTAGTGCTGTCATAAGCTGAGTCATAGAAAATCCATGTAGGTAGAAAAATCACTGCATTGTAGGTTAAGGGTTTTTCCTTGTATTTTTTGAATTCTACACATATGAGATCCCTTTTTAAAGTATGTTTTCCAGTCTCCTTCTGGTGGTAAAGATAGTCTTCAAACTGAAAGTCAGCTTCCATTCTAAGCTGAAAGAGAATTTCCTTCAGTTTCTCAATGAAACTTTTATACTTTTTATTTGAATATCTGGATGGTACATCCAAATAATCCATAAACCTTGCTTAGTAATGGAAAGTAGGCAAAAACAATTCAATTATATATCTATGAAACTCTTTACAAGATTTTTTTGACAGTTGTTCTTTTGCATAAAACTCAATTATGTTACAGATTTTTATCAGGTTCACTATACAAAATATATGGACTTACTGTATGAAAAGTAGACCCATTTTCTAAGGAGTAGATAAAGCTTTACTGATTTCTAGGTAGTGGTTTATATAATATTTTCTCATGTTAGTTGATGCTGCCAGAGACCCTAAATAATGAACCTCAAGAAATACCCAAGTTGTAATTCTCAGAACTTTTGAATATATTATTTTTTAAGGTAAATAGTACTTTCAAATGTGATTCAGTTAAAGTAACTAAGATGGAATGATTATACTGGAATATATAGGTGAGTCCAGTGAAATCAAGGGTACATATAAAATATAAACAGAAGGTCATGGACAGTAAGAAGAAAGACCAAGAAAACAGTGAAGTGATGTAGATTTAGTGAAACTGAGGGGAACTAGAAGTTTCCAAAAGCTAGAAAAGGCAAGAAACAAATTATTCCTGAGGACTCCTGGAGAAATAATCTTCTAACTCTCTGGATTTTAACCCTGTACAATTCATTTCAGACTTTGACACCCAGAAATATAAAAACATACATTTCTGTCATTTTAATTCTCTCAATTTTTGATAATTTGCTATAGCAGCAGTAGAAAACTAATACATCTTCTTTAAAAGCTGAAGTAGATTTAAGTATGTACATTTAAAAATACTATAAACCTAAAGAAAACCCATGATTTCAATTTATACACCTATATATGAGACACATGTTGTATCATATATATAATGAAAACAGATTTAAGATATAATTTGTAATTTCTTCTGGAATGTTATGAGTAGAAAAACTTAGAATTTTTGGTAAGTTTGTTGGCTTAAATGATAAAAGTTTTCCATAAGCCATAGAGACTATTATTTTCTAAGATAGTATATATATATATATATATATATATATATATATATATATATATTTTACTTAAAACTCCTTAAAGTTATGAGCATAATAATTAAACACTGAAATCTATAACTATTTCTATTTTGTTTCATAATTTTTAACTGTAGAAATGCCTAAACTAGGGAAGAAAAAAACCTAGAAAAATATTGGAATAAAAATGGTAATATAAATGTGAATTCTTACATATACAATATAGCAATTATCATTCTATATTATGTTAGAAAGTATAGTAAGGCTTAAAAGAAAATCATGAGTACTAAATATCTGATAAATAATGTTAGTGGAAAGGTATGGAAAATCTTTTGAAACTGAATTGTAGTCATAATAAAATTAGATGGCAATTCTATTATGGTTAATTGTGTAACTATTTTTTCAAATCATGTCTTCCAGTTAAAATGTATTTTTGAAAGAAGAACCTTATGAGTCTTTTCCTATTGACAATTACCACAAAGAAGAGTAATTAATTTAATAATACAAACACTAAAATTATTTTATAATTTAAAATGTGTTAATGTAGATTCTACCAAAAAAGACAAATTTTCTTCCATATAGCCTCTATTTGGAGAAGCACAAAGGAAAGTGTTTGCATAGTCTCTGGAGAATTCTGTCCAAAAGTACATAGAAATTAAATTAAAACCAAGCGTTTTAGTAATGGATATGGAAATGAGTCTCTTCAGAGGTGAAGATACAATAAATCACTGATAAACATATGAAAAATATTTAACAGCTTTACTAGTAAATATAAAGGACAGAAATACAAAGATAAAAAATAGTTTGAGGTTACATGCATTAGTGCACAATTGAAATATTATTTTGTACATAATTGTGAGCAGCTTTATTGCTATTTGAAAATGAGATGCAACTACTCCTACAATGCTCAAGGGGTTTGAAACTGCTATAAGCATTCTTGAGGGAAAATTGAGAATTCGTGTGTCCCACATTCCTGGAGGGTATTTACTATGACACAGAATGAAAATGCTCAAAAGTAAAGGGCAACTGGGGTGAGGGAAAAGAGAAGGTAAAGGAGGGGAAATTATGTATGTATGTATGTATACAAAGGATAAGTAACATAGTTGTACTACTGTTTTCTATTGTTTTACAGAAAGGAACAGTTAATGATTATCTGTTTGATCAATCTTGTATGCCTCTGTTTTCCTGAGAAACCACTTGGAAAATTTCAATAGGTAATACAACAGCCATTGTTAATTTCCTACAACTTTGTATGTAACTCTGTTTTGTTTGTATTGTTCTTATGCTATTTTGTAAATGGATGTCTGTTTGTTAATATGTTTTCCTTCTTTTATTTTTAAAGTAAATTTTTAAATTTTTTTTAAAAGAACAAAAAATGTGACCATGAAATAATAATGTTGCATTAATGGTACAGGGAAAATCTTAGACATTATTTGCAAAGCTAAGTTCCAGTACCTTCTGACACAGGCTCATAGGACCACATAAAATTTGTTGGAAGATTTGAACAATCAGCTTCGTTGTAGTCACCCTCACCTGCTGTATAAGGTTACCTATGAATGATTCGTGAGGAAGATAATGAAAAACAGATTCTTTCTGTATTTCTTAAAAGTACTAGCCTATACAGGAGTTAAGAATTGAGAAAATAAGAGACTAAAGTAAGGAAGGTGTGATACTTGTAATGACACTCATAAAAATTCCATTTTTGTTATCATGAGGTGTGTTAAAATTATTTGTTTTCCAGTAACATAAAAGGAAAACCACCTTTTATGTAAATGAATTTTACACACCTCTTACCACATAGTGTATACTAACTACATGTACTTCAAATTGCTTACTTCTTCATGCAGGAGTAAGTGATTAGTATTTGTGAAGGTAAAAAATAGAAAAATGCAAAGAGGGAAGCATTAGGATGTATAATTTTATTTATTAGAGTATTCAACCATGAAATTTAAATTTTATGTAATAATTTAAACATCTAAGATACATAATGTTAGAAAACCACCATTCATTTCAGTATCTTTAGGTTTTATTGGAAAGCTATAATATATTTTTTTTAGTTCAGGAATTTTGTATGTTATTTCATTTTCTGGGGGATTGTTGATGTGAGTGTGATTTAAAAGGATCCCAGCATTGCACATAAATGACAGCATGATGGAAACAATCTCTGAAAACTTTCACGTAGACAACTTCAATGTTGTGGACATGCTGCATTATACTTTAATGCTACATATTTCTGGTAATTTGGTACAGCAAATAATTTGTTACATTCCTTTCTTCTACAGACTTCTTCATATAAATTTAAAAATAATATAAATCTAAAGAAAACCCATGAGTACAGCATGCTACATTATCACTTCAGAGGATTACCAATGGCCATTTTAAATTGTAGATTTATGATGCTGTATTAACAAAGTATCCCAGATATAGTGCTTTAAACACAATTTTCAGTTTTGCTGAGTCCCATGTATGGTCATAGTTTAGTTCTGCTCCCTGCAAGGTCCTGCAAGGCAGAAATATAGTTGTTGTCTGGGCCACTTTCTTTTCTGAAGTGTGGATTCACTTTCTGCAGAATTCACTTCATTTTAACTATGGACAGATAGATACCTGCTCCTTTGGCTTGCCATCCCCCAGGGTCTCTTGGTTTCCAGCTCTGCTCCTCGTCCATGTAGCACAATTCCTGTCAATATTCTGAGTACAAGAAGAGCTCATCTGGCTTTATCAGGACCAACCAGATTATTTTCTGTTTTATTAAGTGCAAGTTAACTGACTTATAGCCCAATTATAGACATAATATTCCATCAGGTCACATATTTTGGTGGTACTCAAAGTTGAGCTGGACTTTATACATACAAGGTGTTCACATTAATGTTTGGAAATATTTGAGCTGTCATAGAAGTCTGCCTGCACATATATACAAGTGTATATTTGGGGGAGGTTAACATACAACTTCATAATTCAGTGCAATTTGGGGTATATTTGTCCTGCTTCATAGAACCATCAATTTTCCCCATGAAAATAAAATGCCTTTTTATATAACTTTTATTTCCAGTTTTAGGAAATAACCTACAATTTCACGTACGGATTAAAGTTCTTGCTTGGAGTTATTTTGTTTCCTTTCTAATATTTTAAGTGTAAAATAGAAATACTGATAGGATCTACTAGTGTGAATAAGAAAAAAAATTCAGATTCTGATTTCTGTTTTGTTAAGAATAACTTCATTAAACCTTTTCCCGTGATAAGTTCTGTCCCTGACACAAAGGTTTCTGTCACACTATTCTCATTTCTGTCTTTTGAAGAAAAGATAATTATTCTATATTATATCTATAGACAGAGAAGTTCAGGCAAGTTCACACCACCTAATAAGTGTCTAAGCTTGGCTTATATTCTCCCCAACAGCTCTGCACACCTACTGCTAGCTTAAATTCACTCTGACAAAAACTACACTTCTAAATCAAGAGTTATTGCAGGTATTACACACTTTTAGATCCTTGCAGAACATAATACAGTCTCTCTGAAATAAGTACTTTAAATTTGCTTTTGGAAGCTTAAATTCTTCTAATATGCCCAATGGTTTGCCTAAGAGATGATTAGGGTGAGGACAGTTGACACTGTCTTTATAAATATATTGTGCATTTGGGATAAAGGGAGATTATTCTGCTAAAATTTATATTAGTTAGAGCTATGCTATTTGTCTTTAAACATGTCTTACAATATACATTCATACTACAATATTCTTTTGCTAACTTTTAAGTTTTAATATAATTTTCTACTTACAGAGAAGTTGTAAAAATAGTTAAGAAGCTCTGATGTACCCTTTAGTCAGACTCAACAAGTGTTCATTTTTTTCACTTCTCTCACTAATCTCTCCCCATATAAAATATATATGTGTGTATTGCTGTAATAGATAATTATTTTTCTCCATAGTTTAAGACTAATTTGAGACATGCACCATTACCTTTGAAATGTGATAATTTAAAGACTGCTTTACTTTTTTGAAAAATTCATCGTCTAACGAGACAATGATGTTATTTTTGAATATTTATTCCTTGGCGCCAGTTTTGCTACCAGGGATAGCAAACAAAGTTTTCCCATACACAGTCCTTTAATTTATAAAAAAAAATAATCATAGTGTTTCTTTTGTTTTCTTTTATTCTGTGTTTTGAGACAGGATCTACTTTGCATATTCTAGTCCAGGTCAGCTTCAAACGCGCAGCGGCAATCCCCTGTTTCAGGGATCCAAGTCCTAGGATGATGGGCATACATTACCACACCTGGATAAAAATGATCATAACTTTAGACCTTTCCCAGATTTTGCTATTATACCTCAGATGAGCTGGGGTGAAGATGCTGCTTCTTTCTTCACATAATTGAATTGTTAAATTTGTTATTACCCTTAGATTTTCATCATTAGGTCCTCGCTAGCAAGTGCTGTATCTGCATAAGGAAATTGTCACATTCCTTTTCTGGGCACTGTGTGGTGCTTACATTGCTCTTTGTTTAGGGCAGTCACATAATTAATTTTAAGAGCTAATGATAAATAATTTTCCAAAATCTTTTCATTAGTAACATGTGAATATATTAATTCTCACTGTTCTAAAATGTCAGTCAGGTAATTTAAATTAAATGTTAATTTCTTATACATAAAATGTTTTCTTTTTTTTTTTTCCCAGTACCAGGAATCGAACTCAAGACCTTGAGCTTGCCAGGCAGGCCCTGTGCTGCTGAACTCAATCCCCAGCCCCTATAAAATGTTTTCTTTAATTACTTTCTCTTTCTTTTTTATTTTAAAGGAAAAAAAACAACAAAAACAATTGTATAAAATTTCAAAACAAGAATGTAGGAGTAACAATGGTTAGTATGTTACATGTTGCTATCTTCAAAGTAGTTGCTCATATTATAAGATGTAGGCATGAAAAATTGATCAAACAGTACAAAGTGTTTTCTCATTGTAGTTTTCATAAGTATTTCCCAATGGTAAACATCGTTTACTCATTTATGGGGCTTTTTTGATGCCTGTTCATATAATTTGATCAGTTTTCTAGTAGGAAAAGATTTACTTTGTCTTACTTATTTGTACATAATCTATACATCAATGTGCTTTTTTGTTACATTTTTGAGATATTATTTTTGGTTAGTGAGTGGGGGCTTGTCCTTTTATTCTCTTTATAATGTCTTAAGATATAATAATTTTATGCTTTTCTGACCTAATTTATCCAATATCCAATTATAGTAGCTTATCTTGCTTATAAAATGAAACAAAATGAAAATGTTTACCTTTCACAGTCTCAGAAATATATTTTCTACATTGTTTTAAATATTTTAAGCATTTGTGGTTTGACATTTCAGCATAAAACCCACCTATAATTGTACATACTTGGAAGATAGGATAATTTAGTATTTTATTTTATCAGGCAAAATTCATTAGTAATTTATTCTAGTGTAGTATTTAATATATTTCTTCACCAATGATCACTAAGAATTCCTTATTATACATCACATGACATATTCACATGTAAATGTTATTAGAAATTTAGAGTTTTCAGTGACATTAGTACCTCTTGCAAATAATAGGTTAGCAATAGTGCCTTAGTCTTACCAGTCAGACTGTAAAAAGTCATACACTATGGGGCATTGTATAGGGGACAGAAAAAATCTTGACTCTGTGGCGGGGAGTATCTTTATACTGAGCATCCATATCAAAATCATAAATGCAAGACTTCAACAGATTACATAGTTATGAACTAACTTAACTGTAACAGAGGGAATAGCTAAAGAATATTTATAGAAACTCAGAAATATCTGACATCCTAACAAGATGCAATCATAATTTTTGGTATCAAATCAAAGTCTACAAGACACGAAAAAGGGAGTTAAATGACATAATGAGAGGGAAAAATCAATCCTTCAAATCTGTTAATTCTAACATCTTTCAGTCACTTTTATCCATTTGCATTGCTTTTTCTCATATGTCATATTTTTCTTCAACTAACTATATAATATATCTACATTGAAAATCTTTCAAAATTCAATAATAAGAAAACAAGCAACTCAATAAAATTGACCCAGTGTGTCAAAATGACACTTAAGTGACAACATTACTACAAATACTTCATCAGAAAGATATACAGATGGTGACACTGTCAATGGAAAAATGTTCATCACCATTAGTCATTAGAAAAATTCAAATAAAAACCAAAATGAGACATCCTGAAGTGTTAAAATGGGTAAAATTAAAAAGCCTGGCCTTAAAAGTGTTAGGAAGTTTGTGGAGGACCTGCAGTTCGTATCACTGCCAATGTTACAGCCACTGCGATAATAATCCAGCAGTTCCCACAAAACAGCTAGATATATATCCCATCCCAAAGTATGCACTTAAGAAAAATAAAAACATGCAGTCAAAAATTGGTAGACGACTGTTCACTGCAGCTTTATTTGTAAAAGTGACAGACTGGAAGTAACCGAACATCCATCACCTGGTAAACAGATGAATAAACTATGGAATATTCCTATAATAGTACTATAAAAGCAATCAAACAATCAACTCTGATTTACACATCAACACTATGCATGTTAAATTAATTATTGTGACTGGAAGGTTCAGGTAAAAAGGACACATATTATATATGTAATATGAGAAAATTCTTCAAAATGCAAATTAACAAAATGGTAAAGCATATCAGCATTTGTCTTTGGAGAAGAGTTTTTCAAGGAGATTAAGGAGGCTACAAAAGACTAACAAGGGAAAGTTGTGAAAATAGATATATCATTATTTTGACTGGTGAATTTTTCATTAGTATATATAGTTATGAAAAGATATCAAATCAGTCACTTTAAATGCATAGTTTATTTAATTTCAATTATATCTCAATAAAGCTTTTAGTTAAAAACAATAACATCTGAAAAAAATACTTTATCTTCAATATAAAATACACTTAAAGTATCTAAATATACAGTAATGCTTCGGTTCATGGACCATTCTTTCCACAATCCGCATTGCAAACAAAGCTGGACAAGAACCGAGTCAAAATCAATGGTTGTGTTCAGTGTTGATCTTATGGGGAAATTTAATTCATTTCTCCTCCAGTTTGATTGTGACCAGCATCATGGAGAGAATTGAGTTCATGACCAGAGGCACCGCTATACTTAGTAGATTTTTAATGGTCAGTTTTTCAGGATCTGTATTCTGTCATACTGTTAGAAATGAGGTCTTTTCATAGATATTTTTTCCCAAACACTGTAAACCATAAACTATTAATGAAATAACTTTTTCTAAGACTGAATTGAAGAGCTATTTATACCTGAAAGTTTTCTATTTTTGCTTTATAATGAAAATGAGTTGCTCAGCTTTGGAAATCCTTGCTTATAATTTATAATATCTTACCTCATCAATCGTTTCCATCTTTTTAGGCACCACTTCTACAGTAAGTGTTCCTTCCATGACAACGGCATGGTCATTAGAGACAGTTTTAGACAATATTAGAGAATGGTGAAATGCAGAAAACCGTAAGAATTCCACCTCAGCTAAGACTGAATCATCAGAATGTTTGTTCAGCCTAATTCCAATTTCCCTAACTCACCATATCCTTTATATAAATTCAGTTGTTCATATCATTATTGTCATATTCCAATTTACTAACTTTTAAGCTGAAGTAAAATTCAATGAACACCTTAAAATTTTCTCAGGTTCAATATATAGTGACCAGTTCTAAAAGTTTGGGAATTATAGGTGCAAAGTCATTTTTCACAATTCACCCATCCTGTCTTCCCCCATTCCTCTATATGTGCTTTCCTCAAGGATTATCAAAAAATTTCTCTTATCATTGTAATGTTCTTGGCATAGAACAAAAGGAATGAAGTCTACCTTAGCTTATTGCCTCAGGTTTCAGTGTCACAATTGCTGAGTAGCTCTCCAGTTATATGAAATGGCAGTCATTTCTCTTTTGAAAAACAATTCTAAACATCAAACAAAGCTATGGACTGCATATGGTGTGCATTTTTATATTTAAAGTTAATATATTCCCCAAGTTTAATTAGATAAACATTTTATTTGTTCACCTACTTTATATAACATATCAAGTCTATATGTGAACACTTTTCTGAAGAACATTTTCTTAAGAAAATCTATTTAATTTTCTACTTACTATAGATAGATTAGAAATTTCATCATATATGATTTAAGGGGATATTTCCAAATAGGGTACAGATGCAGAAATTATTGTAAGTTACTCATTTGGGATAATGTATTTTATACCATCTAATTCAAATTTCCTGAGCAGAATTTTTAAGTTGAGGTGGATTTTGTCCAGGATTAATGATATTTTTTCTATCTAGATTGAGGATATTGACTTTAATTATTTTAAAAACCTTTGTTCATACAGAGACCCACATTTCATGAATACAATTTATTGAATTGGTTAAAATATTTTTGCACTTTCTGTCTAAGGAAATTTATTAGAACAAACCATCCAGAAAATAACATAGAGCATCATTTGTTATTTTGTAAAAACTATTTTAATGCTTAGCCTCCAGCAAAGATGATATCTGCATTTAATAACAGCTACTTCAAAGATATGCAAAAGCACATTTGCATACGCTACAAATAGAAGAATTTATGTGGTTAGTTCCCAGATATTAAAATTAATTGTAAAATGCCACTAAGGGAATTTGTCTTTTGATGTTCTCTGTAGGGGAAAATTTGTGTTTTAAAATTAAGCATTAGAAAAACTGAAAGAATGTATGTTTTCATCTTGTGATTAGTCGGTAGGTCACAGATACATCTCAACGTGTTATTAATTGAGTATTTTCAAGGACCTGTATTTAGAATATGCCACAGGAACTAATTTCTTGTTCTTTATTAACAGCTCAGTTGATCGTCTTAATAAATAATGCTATGACTCCAACCTTCTGCTTTAAAAGAAATTATACCAGGTATTTGAATATTATGAGAGTATTTACTACTAATTCATCATTTAAAGGTGAAAAAAGGCTTTTAATTAGTAGGTATGTAATAAGAAACTTAATGGAAAGACCTCTAGTATTGCATTTCACATGAAAAGACTTTTCTCATATTATTAAAAATAAAACCCAGAGGCACAGTTGACCTCCTGCCCTGAATCATCTCATCCTTTTTCATAATTAAGTTTTCAAGTAATTTCATGGCCCTTAAGTAACACACTCCTTTGGGTTTGCAGTTCACGTCTAATTTTATCCATTCATTTCTTCTGAAGGATTCTTCAGTCTCAGTGGACATAGCTTGACAATCCCCCGGCAACACACCGCTGCGTTGCTAGTCTTCTTAAGCGCTGCCAGCTCATGCATGGCGCTTAAGCTTCTACACTGAAGTGTGTGAAAGGACAAAGTCAGCCATTTTATTGCCTTCTAGTTGACTTAATATGAGGAAAACAAAGGAATGTTTTAGGTGATATTTATATCTCATAGTACAGCTGTATGTAAAAATATATACGATATATATTATACAACACATATTATATAATATAGATATGATATATATATATATGTGTGTGTGTGTATACACATATGCTACAGAACAACAAAATCTGTTAGTTAAGGAATGAAAAGTATAGTCTCCATCTGAGCTAAACCTAAATGGAAACCAGCTTTAAACTTCAAAGCTAGCTATGGGGATAAGCAGCTCCCATTAGTTCACGATGAAGTCATAAATACATGCAGAGAAGAAAATGAGAATGATAGAGATCGAGATCCAGGCACAGAGGAAAAGACTCAAAAGGACAAATGCAGATTAAACATTGGAATGAAATGAAGCTTTGCACGGGGATATTTTGGTAAAAAAAAAAAATACCTGATCTTTATTTTACCAATTGAATTAAATTATTTTCTCACATCAACAAGAATGATCATAGCTTCAGTTTTGCAGAGTGTGCTGGACTGACAACTGCTGGTCAACTGGCAACACCCAGCTGAACTGAGCCAGCATGGTTCTGAGTGTAGGAGGCCTATCTGCAGGTCATTGCCAGCAGCATAAGAGAATGTTGGGAGCTGTGGGAGCTGTTGGTTTTCCTGGGGCTGTTGTTGACTCTCTTGAAGGACCTTTTCATGGTAGCTTTCCTGATGGACTCTGCTGTTCTCATCATCAAAGGAACTCAGGACTTTGGTGTTGCTGGGAATGGCTATGGTTCACTTTGGGGGAGCTCTGGTCCTCACTTTGAGCAATCTTTCCTGGCTCCAGAGGGGAAGATGGTGCACTGCTCATTCTCCTGGAGAAGCTTGTCTCACTGGCTTTCCTGATAAGAGCTCAGCAATTCTCATCATTGCAGGAGTTTGGGACCTCACTGTTCCTAAGGATGGCTGTAGTCCTTTTTGATGAAGTTCTGGTTCCTACTTTGAGTGTCACTCTCTGGCTCCCTTGCACATCCCTCAGCCTGCCAGCATAGATTCTTTATCCCACCCGTGCAGACTTCCTAGCTTCCACCACTAACCTTTGGGGATTCCCAGCACAGATCCTTGAAACCGGACTGCATGAGACATTGTGGACTCTTGCCCTCTGGTTGGACTCATGGGGAGCATTGTTATGTACTCTAGGTCTTCAGCTGGACTCATAAGGACATTGCCATGGGATTCAGGCCCTCAGCTGGATTCTTCCATCTTTAGTGTGTGGACAGATTTCCCGTACTCTTTTTGTATATGACTCTTTGGGTGATTATTATAAAATAATCTAATGTGTCCTGCATTGTATTCTTTCCCCTTGCAAAACCCCAAACTATAACACAAGGCTGTTAAGTCCTCTATCATCACCACACATTGTGTCAAATTTACCAGAAAGAGGGAGGAAAATTTCTGGGTCATGGTAGAAAAAGTAGTCTCATTGTCCCTGCCACCATCAAACACGTATGACTTTCTTATCTCTGGCTCCATCTAACATTTTCTCAGACCCTTCTAAAAATTAATTTCCCTGAAGTTCAGATTACTTTTTATGCTCAAAAATTTTAATGAGCTCTCAATAATCATCAAACACCCAAGCTCAGAGTACTAGGTTCTCTTTAGTTTCACTACAGTCTACATGCTTTCTCTTATCCCTTCAGTACTCTTTGTTGAAATAGACACATTTTTATTAACCATAATTTAAGAGTTTATTCAGTCCATTTTACTTTAGTGTATTATTTTATGAAACTTTTCTATCTCATTTCTAATCCTCTGAACTTTTAATTTTCATATTAAACAAATCACATAATATGGAAGGGTTAGATAGAAACAAATCCCTTTGAATTCCAGATCTACCACTGATGTACTGTGTAGGTTTGGGGCAGGATCTAACATACTGCTTCTCCTTGATATTTTCATGAGCAGCATATATACAGTGACAGTTTTTCTACCCTTAAGTGGACAATATCTAACCCTGAGGAAAGACCTGGGGAATGTTCACTCTTATCATTTTGTTTAGAATATTTTTTTACAAAATTTAGTTCTAACTTGCATTATGCTTATTTGTATCTTAATATTACTTTTTTCCTTTTCTGAATTATGAACTAGAGATATCACCGATTGTGACATCTCTCTGTTTATTGTTTTAACAATTAATGCATTGTTATGTTCTAAGTACATTGAAATTCATACTAATTTTTTAAAATAGTAGCTGGATCTACTGTAGTTGACTAAAAGGAAAGTTGGCCAGACAAAGCTCCCTTCCACTACAAGTATCCCAAGTGAGTTGATGAATTTACACAGAAAAGTAATGTAAAAGGTGAACAAAGTTATAGAAAGACAGGAAGAGATGAACCCTCAGATCCACTGTACATGTAAGGTGCTCCAGTGAGTAAAAAACATTGAATTGCAAAAAAATCAGGAGAAAACAATTTTTAATGGCTTTAGAGATCACTCTGGTATTTTGGGTTATGAGAATAATGTGGAAATAGAAGTCTTGATTATATATCATCTTATAAATTGCATTAAGAAATACAATTTTCAACATGAGACTTTCTTAATATTCTAATCCCTTCTAAAAGCCACTGTCTAGTGATATCCAGAATAACCTGGAAATCGTTACATTTACTCTTCCACTGAATTAGTTATGCAACTCTGAAATTACGTATCTTTTTCACTTTTTATTTATCAAAGGAAAAGTATATGGGGCCAGGAAGATGGCTCAGTGGCACAAAGCCTGTCTGGCAAGTGCAAGGTCCTGAGTCCTATTCCCCTTACCATAATAAAACCAAACAAAGCAAAAAGTATGTAAATATTTTTTAAAAAGAAGCTAAACATGAAAATATCGACTAAAGCAAAATTATACAAAGAGATACACTAGTCTAGCAGTACCAGCAAAACATGCCGAAATTACATTAGCTTGACAGTATTTAATTTGTACTTCAAAGAGAGCAAGGATTATAATGATCATATAATGGTGTAAAAGACAATTTTCTAAAAAGGATAATAGGTCTGAACATGTACTTCACTAAATAAAACACCCAACTTTGTGACTTTGAAAGGACTGTGCAAACTGCAGTTTTTGCATAAAGAATAATGCCTCACCAGAAATCATGTTACTGATTTTAAATGTTTCATTCCAGATTTATCTACCTTCTTTAGTTGTCAATTCTTGGGGGAAGAGTTTTGAACTTTTCAGTAGCATTTGTGGATTTATGATTTTCACTTCAGTTTCAAGAAACTATTTTTTAGTCACTGGAGATTTCTTTCCTCATCTATAAAACTTCAGCACAGACAAAGCAGTATTAGAACTCAAGGCTTATAATATCTTTGAGGAAACTCCATGTTCTTTAATATTCAGAATGTTAAATAGACAAAAGTTGCAGTTTTTCAGGATGGTAGATGTTGGGAAACACATACGTATTCATCAAAGATGTGTCCAAATTCCTAAAAGTAAACTCTGGTGTGTTTCCTAATGAACCTAAATTAAACTGCAATTGTATCCCAGACAGACTTATATGTCTGTGGGCTCCTGGCAAAATGCAGTTGGAACTCTCCTCTTCAGCTGTCTGTGATTCTCTGAAGAGACAAGTGAATACTGTTGTCACATCAAGAGAGTAGAAAAGGGCACCATGAAAGCTGAGTGAATAAATTACAGTAGCTTTAGAAGAGCATCTTTACTTTGGTTGATCAGTATTGCATTTCTATATCTGTTTTCATGAGAAGTCACTTTGAAGATATCAATATGTAATACAACAACCATTGTTAATTCCCTACCACTTTGTTTGTAACTCCGTATTGTCTGTACTGTTCTTTTGCTATGTTGTAAAATGTTGTCTGTCTGTTAATGTTCTCCTCCTATTATTATTATTATTTTTTTTGGTTTTTCTCCGGTACCGGGAACTGAACTCACGACCTTGCGCTTGCCAGGCAGGCGCTTTGCCGCTGAGCTAAATCCCCAGCCCCTACCTCCTATTATTTTTAAAATAAAAAGAAGAGCATCTTTAACAAATGAACATAGACAATGGCTAAGGTATAATTTATATTTGCACGAGTTCAAACATTTTTAAAAGCTGACACTTTAATTTTTATTTGAAAGAGAATAAAAAATTACAAAATAGTTTTATGCATTAACTTCATCATTGTTAGATGGTTCTGTTAATATGTAGCTAGACATTATGATTGGGAAAAAGTTCCTAAATATGAAATAAGAAAATCTGGAATTCTAGTTGCAGCTCTTCCACTAACAATCTGTGATGCTATATATAATCTTTTAGATCTTAATACCTTTAGGAGTAAATTAAGACTATAGCTTACATCAAAGGACTTTTTAAAGTCTCTTCGCTGACTAAGTATTTTGTTTAGTGTTAGATGTATAACATCCTTCCTATTTTCTTTTTCTTTTTGCATTGTATACATTGCCAAAAGTGTATAATGGTTACTTTCATATATTGTAAGTTAGCTGGGGACAATCTGACATTATTAATAGAGCAACATGATAAATACTGACAATGTAATTGTTTCAGGAAAATGGAATTAAAAACTGAATCAGGGGGCTGGGGATTTAGCTCAGCGGCAAAAGCTCCTGCCTGGCAAGCGCAAGGTCGTGAGTTCGGTTCCTGGTACCAGAGAAAAACCAAAAAAAAAAACTGAATCAGATGGAACATTTGAGTGTTCACTACAGATGTCAAGTAGGAGCAATGGAGATAGTATTTACTTTGGTATTAGAGTCAGAGAAAAAATTTAAGCATTTTTATGTTTGTCACAAGTGTGTCTGAGCTGTATTCTCACTTCCTATATTAAATGGGTGCTTGGCAATACCAGCAACTCCTAATAGCTAGAATATGGGAACTGGCAGCAGCAATTTAGCAGGTAGGCACTGGTACAAAGAAGCACATGATTGACGCTTAAAATTTGAATAAGCAGATGCATGAGCTATGTGTTTCCAAAACAGAAAGTTGTTGGGTGGTCTGTCATACCTTAGCCTATTTCTAAATTATGTTTAGAAAAAAAGATGAAGTCGGGTGGCAGGTGGTCAGAAGAGGCAGTAGAAATAGTTTGGTTTTCACTTGGAATGATGCATAAACTGGCAGCAAAGTTGGGAGCCGAGCCTGTGGTGCAGGTGCTAACTATTCTTTCAGTGGCACCAACAGAGGTCAGGGAATAGAGCCTGATTTATAGCACACCCGGGCTACTACTGACCAAGCATCGGTAATTCCAGATGCCCAATGTAAGGGGGAACTTTAGGGACTCAACAATAAATAGCTGTGATAAATTTTTTGATGAAAATTGTTGCACCTCTACCCTGTTATTCTTTTTGCTAACTAAGGATTATTCTGAGCTAGAGAATGTGGATTTATGCTGACATTAACCTTAAAACTTGTACTGAATTTCAGCATAGCTTTATCAAATGTATTTATCCCCTTGTCACCCATGCCTACCCGTGTAGCTTAACGACTACTGAGGCCATTTAGTGATAATTGTGTCTTATGAAGTAAATGCTTCCAAGAAACCAAGCAATTCTAATTTGCAATCTTCTAAGGAAATAGAAACTAAAATAAAATACCATCTTAGGACTATCTTCCCTAGTTTGCTCACATATCCAGGCCATACTTATAATTCTAGACTTTCCCTTAGCACACTGAGTCAGATGTGACTTCTTCCCGGTCTTCTATTTCAAAATTAAACACTTTTACAGTAAATTACAATTTTAGTTCATTTTTTGGTTTTGTTGTAGGCTACTAATTACTTTATGGCCAGGAATTTATTTCATTTGTAAGTGTTGAATTAATGGAAAAACATATAGATTAATGGGTTGGTAAATGGAAAATACCCTTGTTCCTATTTTTTTGACAACCAAGGGTAGCTAGCTGTTGGTTTGTGGGTTGTGAAAATTAGCATAACAATAAAAGTTATAGGTAAGTACATATATATATATTGGCACCAAGAATCCAACCCAGGACCTTGCACTTGCCAGGCAGGTGCTTGTACTGCTGAGCTATATCCCCAGCCCTAGGTAAGTATACTTTGAAGTTAAGGAAAGTATAATAGGATATTAGTAAAATTATGTGAGAACATTTCTGCAAACATTGATATTTGAGTCTTGCGCTGATAGAGTGATTTCCCAGAGTGGACCTTGAACCAACATTATCAGAATCAACAGGATATTTGCTAGAAATACAAACACTTGAGACCAGTTACTGAGAAACTCTGCTACTCAGTTCTGAAAACCTGTGTTTTCTTAAGTCTTCCAGATGTCTCTGATGTTTGATAAAGTTGGAGAACAATTGTTAGATTCTCTTTAAATTGATCCGGTGTGTAAGCTAAGGATTTACATTTTCCCTGAAGCATTTCAGATGCTTCCAATATGCATCCAAAGTGATGAATCATAAAACCAGTACAAGAGAAAAGAAAAATTCATATAATTGTGTGTGTGTGAACACAAACATATTTAAATTAACAAAGAAATAAATTGATAAAAATAAAATGAAGGTAAACGGGGCACACAAAATTGTAAAATGTTGGCTAAGTTTTTGTTTGTTTTGAGAGCACTGAGAACAAAAACATATTTTAGTAGAAATTATTGTCCAGAATTTGACTTGGGGTGATTTTACTAATCTACAACTTTCATGCCAGTTCTATATGCCATGTCATCCTGCCTCTTTAAAGAGCCAAACTATGAGACTATTTTCATCAGTAATATTTATCCATACACACATAGGTATAGCAATGCATCAAACTCAATTTTAATCCTTAAATTCTCAATCTTTTGAGTAAGCATCATTAAACTAATTTTTAACAGACATGTAAATTGAAAGGCAGAGGACTTAATTAACTGTCTTGGAGTCAGACAACAAGGAAGTGACACATCTGGAATTGAAACTTAGCTTTCTCTCACTCTTCCAAAGTGTTTCTTCAAATCAGGACACTTGGGATATTAATATCATTAAATAAATCATACAAAGTGTTCTAAGCATTAGAACTACAGTCTAATGGAAGAATTTTGGTTTGGATGGCTATTTATTTATTTCTTTATTTATTTTAGCTGAGATATGAGCAAGAGGAATCAGAAAGAAAGTAACACCTAGCAATGTGTAATACTGGTTGAATATTTAGCATTTATTAATGTGTTTATTTTTCAAAAATTCTGAATGCTAGGTTATTATAATATCTATAAATGAGGAATTTCTTGTTCAATGTGACAAAAATGATGACCAAGTCCACATAGGTAGGTAACACTGGATGAAAATCCAAGCCCAGTTCTGTCTGCTCACAAAACAATTTCACAGCATTCATTCTCATCCAAAGCGCGTTACCTGCCTTAAACATTCAAGAAGAGAAAATTGCAAGTAAGTGATTCCCACATTATTCTCAGTCTAAAATCGTGAAACAAGGTAAGTTTTGAGTGAAAATAGCATGAAACTGTAGAGAAATATGATTGTCAATGTAAAGGCACACATTTAATTTTTTTTAAGAGGCAAACTTTTTGAAAAGGAAAGGTGGTGTATCCAGCTGTTGGCTTCTTCTCTTAACCCAAAAGAATTACAAGGTAGAGTGTCTAAAGAAGACTGAGCAGAATTATTTATTGTACAGCAAAAGCGAAAAGCAGCAGTTATTATAAAGCAAAAGCAAACAGTCCCCAGGCAATGGAACCTGGAAAGGTTGTCAAAGGGACTCTTTGTTTAGAGATTTTTATACAGAAAAATGATCACCTCTAAGCCAAACTGATCAACCTATGAGGTTACAAGCAGGAAAATTTGGCTTAGAAGTGGGTGAATAGGAACTTGGGTATGTAACAAGGGTACTTTTGAAAGCACCATTAATTGTAATTTTCAACAGAACAATGATATTATTTACAGAGGCATACATTTCTTATTTCTAGGTAAGAAATTACTGAATATTTAATGAAGTCTTTGTTTGTTGAGCCTCAGGTACCCTGGCCTTGGCCATCCTGTCCTTTGCTGAATCTTTTCTGGATTCCTGTCCTGTCTGTGACAGTCTTTGCCCAAACACTCTCCACCCTTCTGTCCCTTTATGCGCCAGTTTTACTCTGAGAAATTCTCTCATCTTGCTTATCCTTGATATCATGTTATAGCTTAGATTAGTGTTGGGTGTCTCCTGTAGGTTAGGAAAATAATGCTTAAATTTAGAAAGAGACTTGAAGTCTATCTACACTGGCAGGGCAGCAGGCTCCTGGTTCAATCTCCCCAAGTCTCTTGTTATCACACTGCTTCATTCCCAGTCTGTTGGTTGAAGAGAGCTGTGAGTCTTTTGCTATCTCCCTGTTTCAAAAGGAGCTCTAAACAAATTCAGTGCAGAGGTACCATTGAAGTGGAAAACTAAATACAGTGCTGGGTGATTAAAAAGACACAATATTATGACATAGAGAATCATTGAACAATTCATACAAGAGTCATGTTGAAAAAATCAGGTATCCCAGGTAGAGGAGAAAGATTTTGTTAGCTTGAAGGCAAAGTCAAAATACATGGCAAGATCTAATAAGCAAATGCTGTACTGGGTGTAGAAGAAAAGATTTGGGGATGTCCAGAGGATTAACAGAAAAACATGGAAAGCAGAATTGGGTCTAAATATTTCAAGTGTGGAATACTTCTCAGGATTTCTTCTCTACTATTAAGTGATTTCGTGCAAAGGAGAGATTTAAAGTCTGGAATGGAGAATGGCCTGGCCTTCTGGGAGCAGTGAGAACTGAACATTGTTTTGGTGGAGGGGTAATGCGTCCTTGAAGTGGATAGAGGTTCCCGACCACAAAAGGGAATTTGATTTACATGTTTTGAGAAAATGGTGTCTTAGTCCATTTGGAGAGCTATGATAGGATTCTATAGAGGACTTACTAACATTTATTTCTCTTAGTAATGGGGACTAGGAAGCTCAGTGTCAAGGTGCTGGCAAGTTCAGAATTCGTTGAGTGTCCGTTTCCTGCTTTGTAGATTGTACCTTCTAACTGATTCACATGGTGGAAAGGGCAAATAAACTCTGTTTTACATGAACTGGGGCACATTTTCATAAGAGCACAACTGCCATTCATGAAAGCTCTGCCTTTTTGACCTACTCTGAGACTACAGGCTGCATCACACTGGGACAGGTCTCAACTTATACATTTCAAGGGAACAAAGCCATTTGGCCAAACTGGAGAGTACATGATTTTTATTTCTTACTTTGTGTTCTTATTTTTGTCGGTACTTAGGAGAGACTGCGAGGACACAGATGCAACCTTAATGCATACACTAACATCAGGTAAAAAAAGAAGCAACTGTCAAGGAAATAGCAGGGTAAGGTCAACCAGAAGGACGATTTCAAATCGGAATAATGCTGTATTTTTCCAAATTTTCATCCTTTAGATAAACCAATTACTTTTCACATTTCCATACCAGCTGCATTTTTATTTACTTAACATCTTCGCTATTCTTTCATATTTAAAAATGAGCTTTATATTGTTGTTTTTCTTCCGGTACCAGGAATAGAACTCAAGACCTTGAGTGCCAGGCAGGCACTTTGCCGCTGAGCTAAATCCCCAGCCGGCAGCTTTATATTATTATGAAGAGAATGACTTTAATTTCCAAATTCAAATTAAAGTAGGTTTGTAAGTGGATTGATAGAAGGATAAAAACTATTTAAAAATATTACAAAACTCCAGGTACACATTCTTCTTTAAGCAGGAAAAGAATAGAGGGACACAGCGGTGCCCCCAGGTGGAAAGAAATACTTGCTGGCCCTCAGGGCTCTCTTTGATGTCATCCAGGCCAGCTGAGCATTCCATCAAGCCTGTGAAAAGTTCCTTTTGATAATCTGACATGGAATTTCCACCTTTTATTTATCTTCTAATTGCTTTGGGCAGTCTGACTTTCCATCTCTCAAACTTTTGCACCTGAAGAATTGAGCGGTTACATTAATAAGACTAACAGGTCACTCCTTAAACGTATAATATCTACATTTACCATTCCCCTACTAACCCCAGACAGAGCTCAGAACTGTCTGATTCTCTTCTCAAAATAACTTAAAAATATTTCTATGTAATACAAAGCCACACACAAATAAAAGCAATTTTAGAAATTGATCAAAAGCCTAAATTTATAAGAAAAGCAGTGCTAGGAATTTTAAGGAAAGAAATGGAAGAAATCTGCTTTAATTAGAGTAGGTAAATTTTATAACAAAAAGTTATCCTTAATGGAATATTCAGGGTGAGTTTATGTTGGACTAAATAGCTCTGAAAATACTTTAATTTCTCGTATTTGTCCATGACTTATAAAAACAACTCACATCACCTAGTTATTTTAAATAAATTACTTGTCTTCAGTAAAGGATTGATCTGATTATTTTCATTATTCAGTTATCCATACGAGAGGATACTCAAAAATTAAAGTTTGCTTTCTGTAACTCAAGACATGGTAACTACTGAATATCATGGGCTATAACTGAATGAACACCTTATGCTTAGGACAAAACAGAACAAGTCACTTTCTAGAGCTCGTGTTAGGGTATTGGTGAATTTCATCAAAATGTATGCAAATTATTAGGCAATTTAATATATTCTTTTCCTGAAATGAGGATATATAACTAGAACTGCAAATTGCCCTGAGAATATAGACACACGCATAGATACAGAATGAAATAGAGAGGAAAAAAGAGAGGATGATGCTGGCTTGGATTACTTTTTTGTAAATCTGACTCATCGCAGTATGACAAATGACACAGTTGTTTCATCTCTGAAGTTAGATTGTGAATTTAGTTTGCAGTTGTTGATCACATAGTAAGCTGACATAGATTTTTAGATTACCTAAATCTTTTAAAGAGCATGTATTTTCATTAAAGAAGTAAATCCTACACTTGGTGTTAGTGGTACGTCCCAGAACAGCACTGTGAAAAATGTATCTTAGTTGATTCTATTATGCCTATCCTGTTCTCTACAGTTAATTAATTAGATGGAATACTTATTATTCTGTCTTACTCACTCTTTTTCAGTTTTCTCAAGGGCACTTTCAGTGTACTAAGAAGCGGCATCGGAATACTGGTATTAGATCATCAGCATATTGTCCTTTCAAATCTCTCAACAGGCCATGAATATCATCAAGTGCTCTTGACTCATTTATCTCATACAAATGAATTTGAGATTACTGCCACTACTCCCCCAATTAGTGTAGATAATCAAGAACTGATTGCAAATTCATGAGAAGAGAAATCTCATTTTTGAGTAGGACTGAGGCATATAGTTTTTATTTTCGATTTCACTCCCCAGAGAGTTGCTTATACCTTTCCCATGATTTTTTTGTTTATAATGACTTAGTTCACCACCTTCATTGCAGTTTGACCCTTGTCACCTCCACCTGTCATTATTACCAACCTAAAACTCCATCAAGAAATAGAAGCAAAAGATGCACTATAGAAGTTAGTGAAGTGGAAATTTCTCCTATCATTTGACGGAGACCTCTCCTGCAGTGAAACTGACCTTTTTTCCCATTAAAAACCTGTATAATAATGTTCCTTAAAGAACTTTAAAAAAATTTAGTTGATGAGACTTAGGAGTTTACTATAATGTAAAGTATAATAATTAATATTACATTGATTTTTTATTGTATTATATATCCTTAAAACTGAATATTTGATATTTAAGACGACAAAGGGTCAAAACATATGTATCAGAATACTATCTTATGTTAAATTATATCCTCCTTCATTTAAACTCATGGAAAATAATGATAAAAAAGTTCATCCACTGTGCTTTTTGCAATAACTATTAAACTGACTTATGTGCATCAAATTTCTTCCTTTTCCTGGAGATGACTGCCAGATTGAGTATAATAAAGACACTTACAGTCTTACTCTACTTGTTGCAGGTCTTTTGAGCCTTTATATCATGAAAGAAAAGCTGTGCCTACTACTCTAGTCATCTATCCACACACCTGATGCTTAGGCGTAATCAGCCTCATTTTTTTTCCCATTAATTCCCGTACCCTTCTCTCCATTCCGTCTCAGCAGCTCTCTTGCCCAGTCACCCACAGTCAAAGAACAGCTCTCATTCTCTGTTCTGTTTTTCTCTTTGAGTTTTTTACTTGTCAGTTATTTGTGTTCTCTCCATTTTGTGAGAAGCTAGATTCTGATATACTTATCATAGCTCATTGGTTGAATTCTGTACTCTTTGATGGAAGAGCTACATCATGTTAGCCTTGTATTTTCAATAGACCTTATATCTATATTTCAAGTAGTGCAGGTACCAAAGAAATACAGTGAAAAAAGATGGACTATGTTGTGCTTTGTGTTGCCTGTTTCAGTGGTGAATGACACACAGCGTTCATTTGTTCCTTATTTCTATAAGCTCTTGGAGTGCCCACTGGATCTTAGGATTTATTTTCTGCCCAACTACTAGTTCTTATTTTTACATCAAAACTGAAATAATGAGGCATAGAAAGGCAAAGACAGCATAATCTCATCTACACATGGAATTTAAAAATTTCAAGTTCATAGAAAGAGTTGATAGTGCTGGTTAGAATAACTAAGAGCAAGGATATGAAGAGCGGGTATAAAGTTTTAGTTAGTACCCATAGTTCACAATAACGTGTATACAAAAATTGGTTAAGAATAGATTTAAAAAACTGATAAAAAGATGATAAGTAAGTGAAGTGATGAATATGTTAACCAGCTTGAGTTTATATTTATGGAATGTATACACACATTAAAACTCACATGAAAGTTATTTGTCAAATGAAATTTTATTTCTTTCTTCTATTTTTTTAGTAAACGTTTGCTATACCTAATGATTGTATTCATCATGGGGAGTTAGTACATGAAAAATCGATATGGATTTGGAATCTGGCCCTGATGCAGAGTTTCTCTAGGAATTCTGACTTACTCATATGCTCTTTTGTGTCTGCTGCTATTACTGCCATTTGCTGCTATCTCTCTACTGAAAGCACACATAGCTCTTCTCATACAGCCTGAAAAAATTATTGTGTAAAAAAAGTTTGTCTTCCAGAATTTTCTCCACACATTATTTTCTCTCATTACAGGAAGATGTTCTTGTCTAATGCTGTTAACCTGCATATTAGAATTCTCTATGCCTTGTTTCGAACTGATCACCTCATTCCATAATAGACTATTACTTTGTCCTTCTGATTTCTATCCAGGGCCACTCTGTTTGACTTGTCATTTCCTATAGGAAATTATTATATGTCATGCTGCTTATTTATGTAAAGAATTATGAATTTCTGAAAATGTTATTAAAGGAGAAATCTAATATTAGAATTGTACTTCAGACTTAAGAGTTACATCCTCAATGTCCAAGTAAAAGCAGATTTAGCATAATTTTTCTTTCAGTGCATGATCAGGCCGGTATTATTTGTGCTAAAAGTCAAAAATTTTATTAATCCCTGCATTTGCTAATACTTACCGAATGCCCAATACATGATGCATGCCTAATGTCTATTTACTGAGTCAATAAAATTGGGTGTCTTGTGTATTTTTTAAAGACCACAAGAGTTTCTAATAAGTGTCTTCATCTTTGCAAATGACTACGTGTGTAAGGTTGTGTATTTCGTATGCATGATTATCATCACATTTATAAGTTTGGATATGTGTCTACTGCCTCTGTGTCAGTGTGGTTTTGTCTGCAAATGTGTGTGTGTGTGTGTGTGTGTGTGTGTCTTCAACAGTAACAACGAAAACCACAACTACTGTCTTGTCTTCTAGTCCCTCTTTGGAATACTGGTACTCATTCCTGGCTCTACTCATACCTTTATCCTACCTGGGCTTTACTTTTCTTATCTTCAAAATGAGGTTACTTGAAGTAAGCAATTTCTAAATTCCTTTTTTAATCTCTAAATACTGAGGTTCAGTGGATTAGCTCCTATTCTGTTCCTCTGTTAGTCTCATTATTGTTCAATGTGCTTCTCCTTTTCACAGGATACCAAACAATTACGTTATGAATACAGCCATAGGATGAAACATAGACATGGAGTCTTAAAATGTCTGCTAAATTATGTTAAGGATGAAGGAATACGGCTATGTCTTTCATGATTACTTATTTGAAGTTTGCTTTCAAACCAAATCATTAACATATTGCTATTACTATCCAGCTACTTAAGTTAGGAAATGCAGAAGATAATAAAAATGATCTCATTAAAGTGGGATTTGCCTTTATTCTGAATGTCAAGTGTGTAGCTTGAGGCTTAGAGCAAATGTGGACCCCGTGGCAGTTGTAGTATCTACGCCTTTGCATCATCTTTGCATATTTTTCTAAATAACAGTACCTGGTTACTTCCTCACAAATTTACATAGCCTAATTAGGAGATCCTAAAGAAATTAATTATGTCCATATTTTAAGAAAGCTTTCAACATTCTTTTATGAATAGGCAATCACTGAGAGTTAATACAATCTGATTTAGCTTTAGTTTTTCTGATACTTAAAATTTTACTTTTTAGCATTTTTAATACAAAAGATGTTCAATTGAAGGCAAACAAAATTCAGTAATCATGCACAGTCTTACTATTTGATTTGGACCTCATGTTTTACACTGTTTCTTGGCAAATGGTATGGAGAATCAGTCCCTCTTCAGAAAAACTGTCATTTGTCTCCTGGAAATGATATGGGGTTATAAGTCTTAGAACATCCCTTATACAGTGCTTTGCTAAACATGAGATTACAGATGTCTCTTCTTCAAACTGAATGTGTTACATTTGGTATATAGCCAAAAGAACAATAGTTGGATCATAATTATATTATTAATTAATATTGTTTTCCATAAGGTCTGTACTAATTTACACTTCTACCAACAGAAGTGAGAGTACCCTTTCTTAGCAGCATTTGCTTTCTGTATTTTTTATTTCTTTGTTTGTTTGTTTGTTTTTAGTGCTGGGAATCATACCCACAGGTCTATGGATGCTTGGCAGGCACTCTAACAAGACATTTCTCTAGCCCAATAAGAGGCATTTTTGTTGGGAGGTAAGGAAATATCTCAGTGTGGATTTTGATGGTGTTGTTGCTGAACAAGTCCATTCTTTTAATTGGTAAAATATAACTTTTGATATTTTCTAAAACTTTACATTTTAAAGGAAATGAGATTTTTAAAAAGTTTACAAATAGGCATATTAGTTACATGAAATAATGGGTTTTGTTGTAGTCATGTATGCTCCGACCATACTCTTACCTAATCTTCTCTCTCATTACCTTCCACTACTGCTCATACCTCCCCCAATCTCCTTCCTGTTCTGTAGTAGTTTTCTGCCATTTCTCATCCCCTTATTTTTCTTCTGGATTCCACTGTGAGAGAGAACATGCAATATATATATATATATTTATGGCTTTCTTCCCCCGACATACTAGTTGGTATTTATTCTTTTTTTGTATCCTTCATAATAATAATCAACCTGACTGAGAAGAGATGGAATTTCAATGGTTTTGATTTGTATTTCCTTTATAATTAAAATATGGTGCATATTTTTTTCATATATTTATAAATCACCTGCACCTCTTCTGAGAAGTGTTCAGTACACTTGCCCATTTAATGATTAGGTTATTTTTTGCTTTTGTGATAATTATTTTATTCCTTTATATGTTTGGATATTACCTATCTATAATATGATACCTGAAAAAAACTTTCTCGGTTGTGTAGACAATTTTACACTGTCAGCTGTTTCTTTTGCTGTGCAACCTCATTGTAATCCCAGTTGTTGATTGTCACTATTATTTTCAGAGCTTTTATGATGCTAACTAAAAGCTATTTTCAATGTCTACATCTTGAAATGTTTCTCTTTTGATCTACTAGTTTCAAAATGTATTTGTTCTTTTTTGAGTTGAGTTTGGAAAGGGTGAGAAATAGGGATTTAGTTTCAATCTCATGCATATGAAAATCCAAGTTTTTCAACAGCATTTGTTAAACTGGATGTCTTTGTGCTACTAGGGTTTTGGCACAATTACCAAGAATTATATGGTTGTGGTTGTGGGATTTGGTTCTGTGCTTTCTATTCTTTTTAACTGATTATATATATATGACTGTAAAATGTTGGTTTTATATATACATTTATGAATGTAAGAAGCTTGTTATATTACTATAGGTTTGTAGTGTATTTTAAACTCTGATATTGCTTATTTACTTATTTATTTGTGTTTATTTGTTTGGTGCTTGTTTTTGTTGTTCTTCCTGCAAACCTTTTCTTGCCTGTGCCACTATCACTTTTCTTATTCATCTGTTCAGGATTTCTATGTCCCTTTAGTTCAGTTTTGTATCTAAAATCTTACAAATTTCTCTTACAGTTTCCAATTTTTTGGAATATGCATTTTAAAAATAGTGGCTAGTAATTCTATGGTTTTTCATGGTTTTTATTGTAACATTCTCTTTTTATTTTTCTAATGTTCAATTTGGATCTTTACCTTTCTTTTGGTAACAATGACTAAAAATTTATCACTTAAAATATTTTATTTTAAAAATGGAAATGTCTTCATGTAGAGCTTAATGGATTTGATTCTCAAAATGAAAAAATGAAAACTACAAAGAAATTCATTATTCAATCTCCATGACTTTGAATAATTTCTTCTTTAAAGAAATTAGGTTTTTTTGCAATACTAAGTTAGAATGATTCCAAAACATTTATTATAATTAGTCTGGGCGACTTCGGTCTTTATGTATATGTATGTATGTATATATATGTACATACATATATACACACACACATATATGTGTGTATATATGTATATATATTCGTGTATATATTTTTCTTTTTCAATCTAAGATTTTATTTTTCATTAATATATGTTTGTACTACGTAACGATTACCTTTATTGCGAGGAGCTGGTACATGTTGTTACTCTGTGTTTGCATAATTTCTGTAAATTCTTTTACTTCCAATATCTACTTCCATTATATTATGATCTAAAAGATAAAGGCGATTATTTCACTTTTAATAAATATTTGCTAATATTTTCTTCCTTTCTTAAACTATGATCTTGTTTAGAAAAAGTTCCATGAGTTTCTGAAATGAAGGTGTATTCTGTAGCTGTTGGAAGGAATGTTTTGCAATTGTCTGTCAAGTCTATCTGATGAATTGTGTGGTTTCATGTTTATTTTTTGATTTTTATATGAATGAGCCATGTAGAGTATTGGTAAGAGTGGAGATGGAGATCATCCACTATTAAAGCATTAGAGCATATCTATTATTTTATCTCAAGTATCATTTGTTTTTTTGAAATTGAGTGAGCTGAAATTTGGTACGTAAATATTTATAATTGTTACTGCTTAATAGATTGCTTTCTCCACCATTTATGTGGTGGCCTCCCTTTTTCTCTTCCAGTTAATTTTATTTTGACGTTTACTTTGCTGGATGTGAGTATAGTCACTCCTGCTTGCTTTCAAGTTGTATTTGCACTGAGTCAAGTTGTATTTGCACTGAGTATTTTTCTACCCTACATTCAGATTATATATATGCTCGTTGGTGAAGTGCTTCTCACAAGTAAGAAGAAGCTGGGTCTTTGCTTTCAGTCCAATCTGCCAGTCTGCCTACAGATAAATTAAGACCATGATACTTGAGATAATTATTGAAAAAAAGGTGTATTTATTCTTGTCTCATTGTCTGTTTTAATGTTTGATATTTTCTTAGTTTTCATTTACTTGTTTGTTATATGTTTAAAGTTCATTTAAGTTTGTTCTTCAAGGCTAGTTTCAGGGTCATGAATTCATTTAGTTAGTGGTTATCTTGAAAAGTCTCTATTTTACCTTACATTCTTAAGGATGGTTTTGCCATATAGTAATATATTTTGGTGGTTATTTTCTTTCAGTGATTAAAATACATTATTTCATGCCCAACTTGTCCTTAGAGTTGCTGGTTGGGTTTGCCTTCATACTTGTGGTTTACTGTTCTCTGGAATAGCTCAGGAACCAGGATTGAGATCAGGAATTCTTCTATATGTTCTCTTCATGTATTGCTTTCCCATAGCTCCATGCTTCTCTGTTGATTCCCAGGTCACTGTCTCATTTTCTCAAATAGGATATAGTCTCTCATCTGTTGGACAAACTCTTAGAATTTACAGAGTCAAACAAAGGTTACTTCTGTGCTAACATTTTTTTTGGCCTCATTTTGCTTATAATTGGATACTGAAAATTTTTTAAATACAAATTAGTAAGTCTTCTGTCTTTTATTTTTTATTTTTTGGTATATCTTCTTTTAAAGTCTAATGTATAGTTAGTGTTTTTGTTTTCAATATTTGGTTTTTGGAGTTCCTTATATGTTCTGTTTATCAACACTTGTTTGATAAATAGTTGGCAAATATATTTTGCTCTCTTCTATAGGTTTTCATTCTGTTGATTGTTTCTTTTTTGTGCAGAAACTTTTAGTTTCATATAATTTCATTTGATCATTTTGCTTTCATTTTCTGTGCTTTTATGGTCTTGTCCAAATATTTTTGCACATCTTAAATTTCCCCTGGTCTCTTCCAGAAGCTTCAGACTTTCAGGTGTTATAGTTAAGTCTTTATTCTATTGTGAGTTGATTTTATCTCTGGTAAAAAGTAGAGGACTAATTTCATCTTTCTGTGTATGGATATTAAATCTGTCTTACTTTATTTATTGAAAAAACTATTCTTTCTCCAATGCAGTCTCTTAGCACGGTTGATGAAAATCAATTGCCTATACATATATATGAATTTACTTCTGTCCTCTGTGTTCTATATCCATTAGTCTATATTTCTGTTTGCCAATAGCACACTGTTTTGAGTGCTACAGATTGCTAGAATATTTTGAGTTCAGGTAATAGAATATCTCTCATGTTGTTCTTTGGGCTCAGAATGTGAGAAGAAAAGGAGTGAAGTTGCAGTATAAAAATATTTTCACTTAGACTTAAATATCTTAAACAGCAATGTAATATTTAAAAATTTTCCTGAAAGAGTAAACAATTAAAATTTATTGTGTACATTTCATTACATTCTGTATCAATATCTTGGAATTAGAACATACCACCATATTAAACCTTGTCTTTAGAAACAGTACAGAGCTTCACCATACAAGATAGTAGGAATACAGCAATAATTCTTATATTGCATATTTCTGTCTTCAAATCAGTCATTCTGATTACCAGATTGCTTGATCAATCTTGCATTCTTACATCTGGTGGACAGAGCAACTTCTTTGAAGACAGCAGCATGTAGTGTAGCAGCCATTGTTAATTCCTATTATTTTGTTTTCAGGTCATGTATCGTTTTTGTTTTCTCTATGTTTTTTTTTTTTTTTGTATTCATTGTTGTTTTTTATCTTTAAAATAAAAAATCTTATCTTTTTCTGACATCTAATTTACAGTTTAAAAGACGTTTTTGTGGATGTGTCTGACGTGTCTTTAAATAACTTACATCACCAGAAATAAATGCTTTCAGAGGAAGCATGAATTTCAATGAAGAATTCTTTCAAAGGATGAAGAAACATTGTATGGTACAACAGTAAGTAAAATAAGTCAGGCACACAACTTCAAATATTGCATGATTTCTTTTATATGACAAGTAGAAGAGGTATAAATAGGAAGCTGTGAGAGTTTCAAATACTTCCCTAATTAAGTATGTTATTTTAAAAATATTTTAGTATAATACTAATTAGTTTCATTTATACTAATAGTTTATCTATGTTGAAAAGAAAGTTTAGCTTATGTCTGGTATTAACTACTTTGAAAATAATAGTATACTCCATAATTATTATTTTTTGTGATTATTATTGTTACTCTCTTAACATTTGGTTATGAAAATTTGGTTTTTTATAACATAAAAAACATAAAAACAATCTATTTCCATTTCTTAAGTACATATTAGGATCTTCTCACTGTTATTCTTTTTAGTATACTCACACACACACACACACACACACACACACTCACACAGACCCACAGGAGAGACAAGATTGAAGGGAAGAATTACAAAGTATCAAAATAAGATAGTACATTCTTTATGGATGGGAACTTACCTCATGCCAGGTTAAGCAACCAACCAACAGGAGCTTCAGGATACGGGCAATCAAGAAACCTCTCTTGATTGAAGGTTGAAAATCTTCAGAGCAGTGAAACACTTTAACAAAAATCACAATGCACTAATACAATAGGGACTATCAACACCACAACAAAGAAAAGTGCTAAAGAATTAAGTCAATATATCCAGCCGCACTTTAAGAAAATGATAAAACACTAATGATAAAACACAAGCTACAAAAGTATCAAATAATAGAAACACATTTATTACAAAGCCACATCATTCTTATGGACAACAATCTCAGGAGGCTGTAACTTGAAGACCTGGACTCAAATCTGTTCTGTGACTTCTAAACTGCTTAAACTCCTATATGTTCCTCCACCTCTCTGTGACTAAGTTTCCTCATGTGAGCACTTTGCACATATTTTCTCACCATCCTCAAAATCATACTTGGCACATAATATAGAAACTGATGTACATCAGAGATTGTTACTTATCATTACATTCATGGTCCGTTACATTGACATTTCAACATACAGACGGCATATACAGTAGTGATCCTTCAATTTACAATGGAGCTAAAACCTTTCTGTTACCTAGTGACATTGTAAGCATCAAAATCCCATAGCAGAAAGTATGACTCATGTCACTGTGAGAGTTAACACATTTGTGGAATTGTGGTGTTTACAAGTATATTGCATAGCCATTGATTTAAGATATAGCCCATATAGTTATGTGCAGTACATAGTACTTGACGATGTTATCATCTTCTTCTATGTATCTAATAAAATAAAATTGCACTATGTACTTTTTGAACTTATTAGAAAAAATGGGCTGGGAATATAGCTCAGTGGCACAAGTGCCTGCCTAGCAAGCACAAGGTCCTGAGTTTGATTCCCAGTACCAAAAAAAAAAAAAAAAAAAAAATGTATACTGTAAAACAATATGCATTTTACACCAGTAGCAGCCTTATATATCTCCTGTGCACCACATTATCTTTTTTCTTCATTTTTATACTTTTTCTTTTTAAAGATAAAGAAGGAGAACACATTAACAAACAAACAGACATAAACAAAACAACACCCAAACAACAAAAGCAACACTGAGTTTCGGACAAGGGGATAAAAAGTTACCAACAGATATTGTATTACATGTTGTTATTTTCAAATTAGTTACTCGGTTAAACAAATGTAGGCATTTAAGATTGATCAAACAATTAAACATTAACTGTTCCTTTCAATAAAGCAATAGGAGTCAGTAGTATGACTCTCTCAGTTATCCTGTCTGTGTGTTTGTGCATATATATATACATATAAATATTTGTGTGTGTATATATATATATATATATACATATTTTCTATTCTTTTTCTCTTTTCCCTCATCCTAGTTGTTCCCTCCCTTTGAATAATTTCTTTCCCTTTCACAATATCTATTATACCTTTAAGATTTTATTTACTCTTTCAGGTTCCTACACTAGTGAGACCATACAGTATTCACACATGTGGGTCTGATTTATTTCACATATGAGTATGGACTCTAGTTGCATCCATTTACCTATGAAATCCTCAAGCTTATCTTTCTTTATAGCTGAGTAATATCCCATTATGTAAAAATACCGCATCTTTTTTATTCATTCCCCAGTTGATGGGCATTTGTGTTGCTTCCACGACTTAGCTATTACAAATTCAGCAGCTATAAACACGGGTGCACATATATTGCTGTGGTATAATGTTTGTAGTTCTTCACAAAAAATACCCAAAAGAGAAATAGCCGGGTTGAATGGGATGTCTAGTCCTAGTTTACTGAGGAATCTCCAGACTGATTTCCACAGGGGCTGCACCTATCTACACTTCCACTAACAGTGGAGAAGGGTTCCTTTTTCCCCACAGCCTCGCCAGCATCTGTTATTGGTTGATTTCTTGATGATAGTCATTTCCTTTTGGGTGAGATCAAATTTCAGTGTTGCTTTAATTTGCCTTTCTCAAATGGTTAATGATGTTGAACCTTTTTTCATGTATTTATTTGCAATTTGTATGTCTTCATCTGAGAAGTGTGTATTCATCTCAGATGCCCATTTTTGGATTGGGTCTTTAAATTTGGGGGAAATTGATCTTTTTTTAGTATTTTATACATTTTAGATAGAAGTCCTTTGTCTGAGGGACGGTCAGCTAAAATTTTTTCCAAATTGGTGGGTTTTCTTTTTACTCTGTTGGTGATTTCTATAGATGTGCACAAACTTTTCAATAAGATGAGATCCTATTTGTTGATTCTTTAAAGTATTTCCTACTCAGTTTGATTTTTGTTCATGAACTCTTTGCCTTCCCCTAAGTCTTCAAGATTTTTATATACTTTCTCTTCAAGTAGATTTAATTCTGTTTTAATATTTAAATCTTTTATGCATTTTGAATTTTGAGTTTGGTGCATGGTGATAGACATGGATCTAGATTCAATCTCCCACATGTGGTGAGCCAGTTTTTCCAGCACCATTTATTAAAGAGGCTATCTTTCTTTCAGTGAAATTGTTTGGCCCCTTTGTCAAAAATAAGTTGGCTGAGTGTGTTTGGGGCTGTGACTACACCTTCCAGTCTGTTCCATTGATCCTCAGGTCTGTGTTTTTTGCCAATACCATGCTGATTTTACCAAAGTGGCCACGTAGTATAATTTCAAGTCAGGGATTGTGATGCCACCTGATTTGTCTTTGTTGCCCAGGATTACTTTTGCTATTCTGGGTCTCTTCTGGTTAAAGATGAATTTTAGGAATGTTTTCTGTAGCTCTGTGAGGTATATTAATGGTATTTTTATTGGGATTCCACTGAATCTGTACAACAGTTTTGGGAGTATGGCCATTTTCACAATGTTGGTTCTTCCAATCCATGAGCAAGGAATATGTTTCCATTTTATGAAATCTTCCTCAATCTCCTTTTTCAGAGTACAGTAGTTTTCACTGTAAAGATCTTTCACTTCTTTTGTTAGACCGACTCCTAAGTATTTCAAATTTTTTTTGATGTTATTTTGAAAGGTATGATTTCCTTAATTTCTCTCTCAGTCTGTTTGTTGTTTGTGTATAGGAATGTGATTGATTTTTGAGTATTGCCTTTGTATCCAGCTATGTTACTGAATTTGTTGTCAATTCTGGGAGTCTTTTGGTGGAGTTTTTGGGGTGTTCCCTGTAGAGTGTCATGTGATCTGCAAATAATGGTAATTTCACTTTTTCCTTTCCTATCCTTATGCCTTTTAAATCTCTCTCTTGTCTAATTGCTTTGGCTAATGTTTCCAGAACTATGTTGAATAGAAATGGTGACAGTGCGCATCCTTGTCTTGCTCCTGATTTTAAAGTGAAAGCTTTCAGGTTTTGACCATTTAGTGTGATGTTGGCTATTAGTTTGCCATAGATGGCTTTCATCAGATTGAGATAAATACCATCTACACTTATTTTCAGTAGGGTTTTTATCATGAATGAATGCTGGATTTGTCAAAGCTTTTTCTGCATCTTTTGAGATGATCATGTGGTTTTTGTCTTTGGCTATATTGATATGGTGTATAACATTAATTGATTTGTGTATATTGAACCAACCCTGCATCTCTGGGATGAATCCCCCTTGGTCATGGTGTATAATCTTCTTGATGATTAGCTACATTCTATTTGCTAATATTTTATTGAGTATCTTTGCATCCATGTTCATTAGTGGGATTGGCCTGTAGTGCTCTTTCTTGGTTGGGTCTTTCTCTGGTTTTGGTATCAGTATAATACTTGCCTCCAGAAATGAGCTAGGGAGAATTGATTCCTTTTCAATATCATTGAAGAATTTGAGAAGAATTGGCATTAAATCTTCTCTGAATTTCTTGTAGAATTCAGCTGTAACTCCATCAGGACCTGGGATTTTCTTTGCTGGTAGGCTTTTAATCACATTTTCAATTTCAATAACTGAAATTGTGTTATTCAGGATTTTTAATTCTTCTTGATTCAACTTTGGTAATTCATGCTTATCTAGGAATCTGTCCATTTCTTCTGTATTTTCCATCCTGTAGGAATAAAAATTTTCTTTTTTTTTCTTTCTTTCTTTAAGGATAAAAGGAGGGAAACATTAACAGACATACAACATTTTACAACATATCACAAGCACAATACAGAC
>NW_004955411.1:27864671-27944637 GCF_000276665.1 Chinchilla lanigera
TTTTTTTTTTTTTTTTTTTGTACCAGGAATCAAACTCAGGATCTTGCACTTGCCAGGTAGGCACTTGTGCCACTGAGCTATATCCCCCGTTCTTTTTCTTTTCCTTTTTCATTCCATATTGCCTGAATTTGAGTCTTGTCTTTCCCTTTTTTGGATAAGGTTGGCTAGAGGTTTTTCAATTTTATGTATTCTTTAAAGAACCAAGTCTTTGATTCATTAATTCTTTTAGTGTTTTCTTTGTCTCATTTACTTTAATTTCTGTCCTGATCTTTATAATTTCCTCCCTTCTTTGGACTTTGAGCTTGACCTCTTCTTTTTCTAAAATTTGAGGTGCAGCATTAGGCTATTTATTTGTTCTCCTTCTCTTATCCTCATGTGTGAGTTTACTGCTATAAACTTCCCTCTGAGGACTGCTTTCATTGTATCTCACAGATTCTGGGAGTTTGTATTTACATTTTCATTTGTTTGTAGATACTATTTAATTTCTTTTTAAATTTCATTTGAAACCCATTGGTTGCTCAGGAGGCTGTTATTTAACGTCCATGTGTTTATGGAGTTTTGTATTTCCTTTTGCCCTTAATTTCCAATTTCATTGCACTATGGTCAGATAGTATGCATGGGATAATTTAAATTCCTTTGCATTTAGTTAAGCATGTTCTATGGGCTAGTATGTCGTCTATTTTAGAGAAAGTCCCATGTGCAGCTGAAAGGAATGTGTATTCTGATGTCGTGGGGTGGAACACTCCATAAAAGTGTACTATGTCCATTTGTTCATAAGTTTTGTTAAGTTCTGTTATTTCTTTGCTGATTTTTTTTTGTCCAGGTCACCTATCTTTTTGTGTCAATGGGGTGGTAAGGTCTCCCATTACAATAGTGTTATTAGTTATAACATTTTTCATGTCTATTAAGGTTTGTCTTATATATTTTGGCTCCTCCATACTGGGTGCATACATCTTTATGATTGTTATCTCTTTCTCATGATGTTTTCACCTAACCAGTATGTAGTGACACCCTTTAACTCTTTTGATTGCTCTTAGTTTGAAGTTTGTATTGTCTGCATTCAGAATAGCTATCCCTGCTTTTCTCTGTGTTCCTGATGGAGAACTGTACTCCATCCTCTGACTTTCAGTCTATGGATTTTCTATTGAATTAAATGTGTTTCTTGTATACAGCATATTTTTGGATTTTGTTTCTTAATCCACTCTGCCAGTCTGCTTCTTTTGATTGGTGAATTGAGGCAATTTACATTAATGGTTATAACTGTTATTTGTTGGCTTGTTTTTGTCATGTTTTTTACTTGCTGTTGATTTCCTACTTGTACTCTTTGTTTAATTGCTTTCTTTGCTAGGTAGTTTCTTTCTATTGTTTTTCTTGAAATTGTGGTAATTCTTATTTCTTTCTAGAATATCTTTTATTACTCTTTGTAGGGTTGGTTTGGCACTCATGAGATTCTTCAGCTGTTCTTTGTCTTGTAAGGATATTGGGCCTGGGGTGTAGCTCAATGGCATAAGTGCTTGCCTGGCAAGGCTGAGGTCATGAGTTCGATTCCTGGTACCAAACAAATAAATAAAAAGTTTGAAGGCTAGTTTTGCAGTGTACAACAGTCTGGGTTGGAAGTTGTTTTATTTCAGTACCTGGAATATTTCATTCTAAGCTCTTCTTGACTTGAGGGTTTGTGTTGAGAAATCTGTTGTAATTGTTATAGACTTTCTTTTATAGGTGATCTGTTTCTTTTCTCCAATGGCTTTTAATATTCTAACCTTCTGCTGGATTTCTGGGATCTTGATTGTTATATATCTGGGTGTGGTTTTATTTTGATTATGGCTTGTTGGGGTTTTATGTGCCTCACTTACCTGTATGGTAGATTCTTATCCCATACTTGGCAAATTTTCTGCTATTGCTTCTGCAAATAGTCTTCTTATGTCATTCCTGTTGACCCCTGCTATTTCATAGATGTCTATCAGTCTTACATTTTTCTGTTTGCATCATCTTGCAGGTGTTGAATTGTTATTTTCTGGTTCCTTGTAATTTTTAAGAGATCTTTCCTTTCACAATCATTAGCTGCAATACTGTTTTCCAGATCTGAAAGTCTATCATCAGCTTCATTCAAGCAGTTTTGCACTCTTTTGATGGAGGTTTCAGTTTTCTGGATATCTGTATGAATCTGTTTCATGCATTCTAGTTCTTTCCTATATTGTTTAATTAATGTTTCTGTTATTTTTCTATGCTCTATTTTTTGTAATGTATGTCCTCTTTAATTCTTTCATTATTGTTGTCATTTCATTTTTTACCTGAGAGATTATTTCTGATCTGATTTATTCTATGGCCTTATGGAGTTGTTTCTTTACTTCAGTTGCAATCATTTCAGAGATTTCAGGTGTGTGACTTCTGAGATCTCCTATGTTGATGTTTCCTGGAATTGCTCTCATTTCAGTGGAGTTCTGAGATTGCATTTTGGTCCTCTGTCTTGTCATTGTGGATGCTGGAGGTAAAGTGTTGGGCCTCCCCCTCCCCCTGCAACTCACTGGAAAGTCTCTAGGGCTCCTAGATTCCCTGGTTGTCATGCTTGCCCCACAAGGGCAGCAGGAGTTGTCCCACCAGGTCCAAGATCCCCAGGCAGCTCTGGAATACCCAGCTCAGGTGAGTGTCTTGATAACAGAGTGCTGGCATTCAGGACCAGGGTCCCTAGACAGCTGACTGAGGGTGCCCTGGCCTCAAGCTGATCCAGGGTCAGTGGAGTGAGTGGTGCCAGATCAGGGTCCTCAGGCACCTGATGGGGCATACTTGTCTCTTCAGGACCTTGGGCACAACTGACAGTGTCAGTGGCACTTGGAACACCTGTCTGAGTTCCCCAGGCAAATGACTAAGGGCTCCTCATGCTTCTGGGGCTTCAGGCATGATCCACAATGTCAATGGAGTGTGGGGCACCAGTCCAAGTTCCCCTGGAAGCTGGGTAATGCTGCCCTGAACTCAGGCCTGACCCACGATGTTTGCCCTGGTCGAAGTTCCCTGGGTGGCTATCTGATGGTGGGCCCCACAATAACCACAGGGCATAAGGCCCAAGTCCATGTTTCCCTGGTGGCTGGGAAATGATGCACAGTGTCTGCATCAGTCCAAGTTCCCTGGGCAGTTGATGGCTACCCAGATGCCAGTCAATGTTCCCCCTGCGGCTGGGTAATGGCCAAGAGTTCCTTATGATCAGATGATGGAGGAGAAAACACATTTTCTTGATTACACCAAGTGTTGACACCAAATGATCAGCCCATATCAGTGAAGTTTGTATAAGTAAACTTCATTTTGTTTGTACAAAGACAATTACCTGACACATTTCTGAGAATAAATATCTGTTGCTAAATAATGAATGAATGTGTTTTCAAAATCATCAGTAGTCCCTGAAGGACACTGGAAACAACTATTTTTGTAATTGCTGAGGAAACTAAATATAAACCTAGTATTTGTTAAGCAAGCATCAAAGGAAATTAATATAATTTTAAACATAAAAATGTGGAGAGTTTTCTAATAAAGCTCTTATAATAATGATATTAAGTATTTTCCAAAGAAGAAAAGCATTCTAGAAAGGACATGGTATATTAGAAACAAAATTTGTTTTAAAAAGAATAAAATATGTCTGTATATTTAAAAAGTGTTTATTATAATAAATTAAGAATTTTATAACAGTTTCAACTGCTATCTGTTTTGCATTTGTGTGTCCATGACTATTTCCCTAAAGAGTCTGAGGGTTCTGTTTTAAATCATTCTCATTTTCAATAGGTTATGAGAAACAAGGGAGTAAAATATGTGAAATGGATTGCCCAAAACTTTTTTTATTAAAACTCCTTAATATCTAAATCACTTAAGTCGTATTTTTAATAAAAGTAATAGTTCATGGCTTTCATATTCAAAAATAGCAGGGAATTGCAATAAAAACTCACTTTGCCTTAGGTATCCTATTAAAATGCAGATTGTATGAGATTTCAAAATATTTATCTCTATTCAAATAAGAAAAAGATAGAACTGTGATTGCTTGAGGACACCTAACTTAGAACTGGCTCAATAAACACTGTTAATGCTTTGGCTTGAGGATAGAATTTCATAGATAGGCAGGATGTGCAAAAACCAAAGTACTACACAGAATATCCCAATGCTTCGTGGAATAGTAATAATAAAAAAAAACTCTCGTTAATTTTAAAAGCAACAATTGTCTTTAAATTCTGAAGTTGTTATAGTTTTCCAGTGTATAGTGAGGGTTGGTACTCTACTGCTATCAGGATTGCTTAGGGTTTTACATAAATTACAGCCTCAAACCAGACAGCATTGATCCTTGAATAAAAACGGAAAGATATGTAGTCATTTTTAAAAATATGATATGGAAATTGTTCAAAGCAGAACATTATTTGAGTTTATAAGGTTTTATATATATAAATGTATATATATATATATATATACAGAGAGAGAGAGAGAAAGAGAGAGGATATACTTTTTTGAGTAGTACTAATTTTTCTTCTCTCTTTTCTCCTTTTTTCCTGCTGAAAGGGTTTGGAAGGTGATTGATTTCTGGAGATGATATCTTGCTGTTGGGAGGTGGGGGATGAGCAGAGTGACTAAAATATCTCCCTTCCTCCTTCTTTTCTTCCTTTTTTTTCTGTCTTACCTCCTCCCTCCTTTCCCATTCAGTCTTTTTTCTTCTTATATTACATTCTGCCTTGAATCTGCTTAGCTAAGATTATTTTCCCATAAGAATTAAATCAGTGCAACAGTCAGCTGTATCCTTCTGCCTTCTTTATTACTCCTGACTTGCCTTACTCTGCTCCAAACTCACTGAACTTGGGACTCTCAGCAATTTTGTCCTGCTTCTTTTCTCTCTCAGAAATTCTCAGCCTCTAGATTTTTCATAAGTTTTACAGCATCACATCCTTCCAGTAATTTATTATCACATAATCTACTCAGTGAGAACTACTCTAACTACCTGATTTAAAACCAACCCTCCCACATCCAAATTCTCCCATCCCTAGGATTTTTTTCCTATAGCATTTAGCTGTACAGATGTACACTATTTAATTTTACTTTATCCTAATTTTTATGGGATCTATCCCTGCAGCATCCTACCAAAGACATGCTAGAAAATGAATTATGTGTATATGGAGAGTTTTACCTATTTTGTTCACTATTAAAATCAAAATATCTAGAAAAATTCCTAGATTACAAAAATCAGCTAATATACATTTTATTTTTATTTGTGTGAAACAAATGAGTAAATATACTGAAAACAAAACCATCTCCACTCTTAAGAGATGGTTCTTGTTGACCTTATATAAAGAAAAGCTTTTTTTAATATAAGGAATCAATCTGCAAAAGAATTTATTTTAAAGAGAAAAAGAAAATAACAATGACAGTTTCAAAACAAGTTAGTAGGAGAATAACAATTATTATTCATTTTCAATGTTAATGAGCATTTATTAATATTCATTAATAAATAAACTTATTAATTATTATTAATAAAGGTATAAATTATTGATCAACAATAATTAATACATTGTATACTGTTACCTTTGTAGTAGTTATACAAAGTACAAGATATAGCCATAAGGAACTGAGGATATAGCTCAATGGCACAGCACCTGCTTGACAAACACAAGGTCCTGAGTTCAAATTCTGATACAAAAAAGTAAAAAACCAGCTAAAAGATATAGGCACGAAATGTTGTTCAAAAAATATTAGCACAAATTTTTCTTTTCAGTGAACTAAGAGAAACGAGCTGAATAACTCTCTTAACTATCTTGTGTATAAATTTTTTTTTCCATTCCATTCTTTCCCCTTTCCCCCATCACAGTTTTTCTTTTCTTTTGTACAGTTTCTTCCCGATTCACAATATTGACTGTACATTTTATATCTTTTTTACTCATTCAGTTTCTTACACTAGTAAGACACTATGATGTTTACACATGTGGGTCTGATTTAATTCACTTATGAGTATGTCTTGAGTTGTTAAGAAAATTGTACCTAAAACAGTTATTATTCTTATTTGGAGGCTCTGAAAGTCAATATTTTGGAGTTAGTGGTTGATCCATGGTGCATTTCTTTCCCTGAATGGATTTTTTTTACTATTATTATTCTTTGTTATCCTCGAAATTTGGGTATTAAGTATTCTAAAGTGTTAAAGTCTATAATTTAAACCAATGATGGCCAAAATGTTATATTTAGCCAAATCCTGTTTTTGGAATGTTTTTAATTGGTTTTACAATTAAGAATACATGTGAAGCTTTAATAATTAGCTTTTTAATGTTTTATAAGACAACATTTTTAATGAATTCAGTAAAATGCTCAAAAATAAACTTATACAATATCATGACCATAGGCATGTGGTGTAACTCCTGTCTCATGATGGGAGATGGGGGTGAGTAGGTGTAACAGAGACCCATGGTTCTCAAGAATGCCGTATTCATTAACGCAGTACTGATCTTGCTGAAGAAAAGGTTTGCTGACTTTTGATATAAGACTATTTATTTTAAGTTCTATAGCAGGAAGCTACTCAGGAAGATATTAACAATAACTACAGGCAGACTTAGCAAGGCACAGAATGTGCATTAGCAAAACCATAACTCTGTGACACTTACTATGGAGTCATAAATTAAGTATTACAACCACTGACCTCCTGTTTTAAGAGAATAAGTAGATATTGTTGGATTTTTGAGAAAGGAAACTGAGATTAATGGAGGGCATATTGAAAATTTTGCATGTAAAACAATCAGACAATTGTCTGAAAAGATGTAATACAGTCATCACTAATGAGAATTTTGGAGTAGTTCTAACCTTGCAGCAGATTTAACCTCAGCTTTCTCCATGGTTGAGAAGTAGCTGGATAAGAGCCTAAAATACAAAATTCCAGAGCATAATGTAGATCAGTGCACAAAATTTCAAACAGGTAAATCAAATAGAGTGGTTAATATTAGAAACGATGTTACATGCAGAAAAACAATGCTGTATAGAGAAATAGAAAGCAGATATGTGAAGAAATTTGAAATACTCAGGAGTTTGTTTCTATTTCCAGTGGAAGTCTAGATGAATTCCTCACTTTAGATTTCATAAAAATTTCTAGGATCTATATTTAAAATGTGTCCTCTGATGAAATAATTTTTGGACTGACTGATTACTGACTTCAGTTATTTTTGGAGATGATTTTATTAAATAGTTTGTTGTTTAAGGCTAAACCAGCTACAGAATTACTGTTTTCCATTGGGTGAATTTGAATAGCACAGGGATATGGATTAAGAATTCTCAAACTATTTCATTTGTATATTATTAATTTGACCAAGTAAATATATCTACTCTAAATAATGAAGAACAGAGATTTCACTGTCCAATAAAAATTATGTATAAGGAAAGGGGAAAGAACAAAGTGTAAAATATGTTGAATTGTAATGGAAAATTCTAAGTGAACTCTTTTTAGAAAGCTACATACATACATGTATACACAAATATAAATGTATAAGTACACAAAGCTTTCCATATGTATTTTGTGAATAGGTGTATGAATATTTTATGTACTTACATACAATAGTCTATATTCTGTATAAATATATATACAGAATTATAAAATTATATATACATAATATATATATACATAAAATTTCGCCCTGAGAAATTCTAGCAGTGACAATGTTGTAGCCTTAGTACATGACCTATGGTTCAGAGTTTGGATCCTAATACCATCCTCCTTGATGAAAGGAATCTAGACTCTTTAGATAATGGCTGATTACTGAAGAAAATACAGGGAAAATAATTTGATTCTGAACTAACTTTTTTTGCCTTAATATAAGGAAAGAGCTGTCCTAAAATAGCCCCTGATGGACAAAATTTAAAAACTCTGAACAATTTTAGTATTCAATTATAAATGCCCAAATAAAATTTAAAAAATTATAGGCCAATATGATGTAACTAACAACAAAATATATGAGTACATACTAATACAGAGAAATATTTCTTACAGAGGAATTTCAAATCTTAATGGTGGAGAGAAAACAAAAACTGAAAAATCAGCAATTCTTTCAAGGGTGCAGAAGTAAGTGGATGTAAGTTTAAACAGAAACAGGCTATTTGTTTTTATCTCAAGGTATCTTATACAAAGTATTTAATACTGTGGCAAGTAGAGAATAACTTTAGTTTTGGAAGTCTTACTGACCACTCCTTTTAAGTGGTCATAATCAGCACTAGTACTAAGATATAAGAACACCATGTACAGGTACTTCCTGATTTGGTGTATTTAAAGAGACATATAACTCTGTGATATATCCCTATATCATGCATAAGTTTAATATAAGAGGAAATAGCAGAAAAAGTCAAGGCTGGGCAGCATTATAAAACAGGTGCCCAGTATTTTTCAAAAGTGTCATGATTGAAGGGATTGGAGGATTACTGAAACAGTCTTTGGAGAAAATTAAAAAGACCTAAAGTGTGACATGTAGAACTGTGATACAGAAAAGGACAATAGCACATAAAGACTGTTAAAAGTCACCTAAGTTATCTCTTTCAGTCAAGTGTATTCAGTATTATTTTCTTAGTTTCCATAGTCCATGCTTATGTAATGGGCTCGCATAGCAGAAACTGGTTAAGATATACAGCAATACTATTATTTTTGCAAGTACAGTGAGTCTAAAATTATCTCAATAGGAACTTTTAAAATACTACCACTTATTCTCTCATCCTTCGGCCAAAATGCCCTAATAATACTGAGGAGTGTGAAGTATATCATGGGTCCTTATTGATCAGGCAGAAAATGGAATAACCAGACTCTGGTAGCACATAAGCTACCTTCTCAGCTTCCTGACACTTTCTATTCCCTTCAGGACCGGCCATAGCCTGAAGAAACAGAGGAACAGAAGGAGAAGTCAGAGTGGCTTATCTTCTTTTCATGCCCAGAAAGAAAACGAAAGACAGCTCTCAGAATCTCTTAGAAATCTGAAGAGGAAAAAATTGAGTACTCTGTATTATTCTGAAAATTTATTTATTTTCAGTAATTATTCTATTGTTGAAAGAATACTCTTCAAACAAAAGCTAGGCATGGATTAAATAGCAGTTCAATCAAGATGTTCAGCATATTTATCATTTTACTCTTGTTCTTCATAGTTGTTTAAATAGAATAAAAGCAAATGTCAATCTTATCCACTTATGTAGAAGGACATCATTGGAATAACATGACCTGTCATATCCGTTAACAAAAGCTCTATTTCCAAGGCATAGATAAGCTCTGATATTTTTACACTGTGATTTTTAAATAATCTTAATAGAACAAAGAATGAAATGTTATAAACTACATATATATTTTTAGTTGCAAGCTATCAATACTTTTTTTGCACCATTATTTTCAAAGTAAAATCAGAAAGAGTAATAGTAGACATGCGGGAGAAAAATAATACATATGCATTCTAACTTGTCACTACCATTAGACAGTTTAAGCAAAAATAAAACTCATTAAGGTGCAATGTAATTAAGGGCAAAACTCTACCTAAATCACTGGTGACATCTTGTTATCTCAAGTGAGTGGCTACAGAATGAATAAGGAGCTCAGAAATTTACAGGACCAAGCTGAAGAAATGGAGTGAGAGAAAAAGAGAGTGTAGTGAGTGTGGTTTTCGTAGCAGATTGCATAGTTTTTATGAATATAACTAAAAAATTCCTTCTTCTAGTATGATTTATCAATCAAAGTTTAGTAAAAAGTTTATTTGTGTTTGCTTTGGCAAGATGTACTAAAATTTGAGTGATACAAGGAAAACTAGCATGGCCCCTGTACCAATATAGCACACCAATTCATGAAGCATTCTGTATTTTTCATAAGATGTTTAATAAATCCAAAGGGAATTTAAATAAGTTGATAAAGGATTTAAATAAGATATTCAGTGAGTTTAAAGAAGACAAATAGATCACTGAATTCAAGAATAAAATGCAACATATGAATGACCATAAATAACCACTTTAGTAACTTAGTGCTTGTAAAAAGAAGTGAAAAGAAATTCTGCATATAAACTATTACATTTAATGTAGCGACAATAGACATGACCAATCTAAAGAGATACTGTCAGGACTTGAAGACAAGGTTAATGTAGTAGGTCATATAAGAGATTATACCCTAAAGGGGCTGGGGATTTAGCTCAGCAGCACAGAGCCTGTCTGGCAAGTGCAGGATCATGAGTTTGAGTCCTGGTACCGGAAAAAAAATAAAAATACAACAACAAAAAAGAAATTATACCCTAAAAACACCAAAATGCAGTGAAAGGTGAATACAACAGCTACTAGAAAACTCAAAAACATACTGAGTTAAAAAAAAATTAGAAGAAAACAGTAAATACATGAAAAATTTAATAAAAATAAAGCAAAACTTTTCCAAATCTGGAGAATAAAATGATTATCTCAGTTGTAGGATATTCCAGTAATAGAACTACAAATATCTATGAACAGAAATGAACCTTTCTATGATATATCACAGTTAAAATTGAGAAATTCAGCCCCCAAAGAGAATAAAGGCTGTTTGTGGGAAACATCACACACCTTATAAGGGCAATGCTAACTGAGTAACAGCAGATATTCAACACAAAATTTAAAGACTGGGAGAGTTTGGAACAAAGTTTTTCAAGACTCAAAGCAAAACAACTTCTAGTCCAGATTAATATATCCTCAAAATTATCCTTCCAAATGGATGGAGAAAGAAAGACTTTCTACAATAAAGAGAAGCGAAACAAACTTATGTACACTCAATGGGCTTTTCTGAGAATAATATTCAAAGGAAGCCTCGACAGAAAGAATGAGTAAATATGGTTTAGTCTTAATTACATTTTCTCATGGATGAGAGAAACACATGATGCCCAAAGTTAAAGGAGGAAACCTTTACTGTAGCTCAGAGTTTTGAGATTTCAGTTCATATTTGGCAGGGTCCAAGGCAGGGTAGCCTGAAGGGCATTGTAGAGGAGAAAGAGTTCATGGCAGGCAGAAAGAAATGAAACAGTGAGATAGTGAAGAAGCAGCAAGTTACAGCAGCAGCCCTCTTTCTGCCCCTTATATTCTATCCAGGCTACATGCCCTTAGGGTGCATAGCAATCCCACTCATGCCTTCCCATTATGCACATTGAAAACTATGCCAAACCAATCGGTGGATTAATTTAGTAATCACAAACCCTTGGACCAACATCACATACTCTAGATCCAGCCACTTCTGAAAAGTCCCACCTATGACCATGTGAGGCTTTGAGGGGACATCTAGACACAAGCCATAACACACATTGAATATTATTCAAAAATAATATTCAGTGTATATGGTCTTCACTCCCAAATCAAAAGAAACAGACTTACACAATAGATCAAAAAAAAAAAAAAAACCGTTTTTTCTGCAGTACACTCACCTCATCCATAAAAAATCTGAGTCTGAAAGCAAAAGATGGAAAATGATACTCCATGCAACTGGAGCATCAAAGCTGGAAGAGCTATGCTATTTTCAGAGAAGACAAAGGAGGTCACAACAAACTTTATGAAAAAAAAAACTACTGACTAAATGGGGTCATAGACCCTAATATAATCACAGGGGAGGACTTTCGTACATCACTCTCACGAACAGTCAATTAAACAAAAGTCAATTAAACAAGTCAATTAAACAAAAATGGAAGAAAAGGGTTATTAGATGAACTATGCTATCAAACAAATGGATTTAACAATACTTCAAGACTGTTTCAAGCAGCAACATTATACACATTTTCTCAGTATCTTATGGAAATTTCTCTAAAACATATCATCCTGTAGAATATAAAGCATGCTTGCATAAACATAAAGGGATTGAAATAATCTCTTTCATCCTATTGAATCATAGCAGAATGAAACTAGAAATCAACAGCAAAACAAACTACAGAAACTGCAAATACTTGAAACTTTGCACATACACCGCAAGTACTATGTAAATCAGTCACAGAAGAAGGAATGGAATTCAAACATTTCTAGAAGTGAGTGATAATAAAGTCAGGAGACAGGGAAAGTTAGGCAGATAGGGAACAGGTCCTGAATAGGTAATTAAAAGTAAACTAAACATTGAAGCCTAAGCGAATTAGCATATGAAAATGCACTATTAAGGCCTAGTGAAATATAAGAGACAAAGGAGTCCTTAAGAAAACGGGAGAGATCTTAGAGGAAGTGAAACATAAATGAGGCAGTTTCCTTCCAGACATCAAAGGCCTACTTGCAACCAGACATATTCCAGCTTTCAGTCACATACACTGGTTCCAAAAACTGTAAAAAAAACCCAATGGACCTAAACAACTGTGGTGTCTGCCTTATGGAACACCTCTCTTGTACTAGCAGAGAGCTTGTCTTTTATATTTTTAGAAATGCCTATCCAGCCATTTCCTCACCATTTGATTACTGTTTTCTCTTTTGTCAGCTTCGGTCTTTGTTTCTCCAAAACAAAGGCCTGAGAGGTAGATGCAGTTACAATAATGACAGCAAAACATACCAGAACTTACTGGACATAATGAAAGCAGGGCTATCTGGAATGTTTACAAATGTAAATGCTTCCACTATAAAAATACAGCTATCTCAATAAATATGGTCATGATCCATCACATGGTCCTAGAAAAACAAGAGCAATTCAAATCCAAAACTTGCAGAAGGAAAGAAATTATCAATGCGGAAAATAATGAAATTGAAACTAGAAAACAATATAAAGGATCAATAAATTAAACATTTGAGTTTTTAAATGATAAGGTTGACACACCTTTACCAAAGTTATCAGTGAAGGAAAGAAAAGACTCATCAAAGCAATTAGAAAAAAAGTCAAAAATCACAGCAGATTTAGCTAAAATATAGGGGATTATAAGAAATTCTTTCAAAATTCTTATGTCTCACGTGAAGATTCTTAAAAAAATGGATAGATTTCTAGACTTATAAATTTACAAAACTAAAGCAAAAGATACAAAAATTTTGAATAAACCAGTAACAGTAAATGAAACTGAGGCATCAATATAAGGGCTACCAATGTGAATATACAGGAAAATTATCACCAATAGTCCTCTAAATCCTCATGAAATATGTAAATCAATAAATGCCACATATCACCTACACAGAAGAATGCAGAAAATGAGTGTAGGAAAGGTCTTTGACAAAATCTAGCAACAATTTATAGTAAGAATCGTGATGAACATAGGTATAGAATGATCATACACATAAACTGATAAAAGTTGTTTATGACAAATCTACTGCAAACATTATACTGAACTGGGAAAAATGAAAGCTTTCCCTGTAAAATTAAAATGAAGACAAGGATGTCCACTTGGACCACTCCTTTTTAATGTAATACTTGAGACATTAACCAGAGAAATCAGGCAGGCAAGAGAAAGAAGTAAAAAGAGTGGATAGGGAAGCAAGTGAAACTTTCCTTTTTGGAGATGCCATGGTTCTTTGTGTAAAAGATCTACAAAGACCACCAGAAGACAATTTGAACTAATGAACAAATTTAGCCAAGTGGCACAATGAAAAGCAACATGCACAGAAGAAAATAATGTTCCTCTACTCCATGAATGTCCTCTCAAGGAAAGAGACCAGGAAAACAGGTTAATTCATGGTCACTTCAAAAAATTAAATATGTAGGCATTAATCTAACCAAGAAAGCTAAAGATCTCTGTAAGGAAAAATATAGTACTAAGAAAAGGGAAGTTGAAGAGGATATGAGAACATGGAAATGCATTCTTTTTCCTATATAGGCAGAAAAATATTGTCAAAATAGCCATGTTACCAAAAAGATATATAGATTTAATGGAATCCCTATCAAAATACCAAAAGAATTCTTCACAGTACTAGAATAAAATACTAAAATTTATATGGAATCAGAAGAGACCCAGAACAGTCAAACAAACCTGAACAAAAACAGCAAAGACAGAGTTATTACAATTCCAAATTTCTTTCTTCCTTTTGTTTGTTTTTCTGGTACCAGGAATTGAACTCAGGACCTTGTACTTTCCAGTTAGGGGCCCATGCCACTGAGCTATCTCTCCAGCACTACAATTTCAGATTTCACATTATAATATAAAGCTACAGTAATAAGAACAGCATGGTACTGGTATAAACAGCTTAACCAAAAGCGTAGCTTTTATGTTGCAGAAACAACCCGTTCGCCTTCATTCATTTTTTTTTTTTCTGTTTTTGTTTTCATTGTCTGCTTTAAAAAGGGATTAAAAATATGCACTGGAGAAAAGTTAGCCTCTTCAACAAATAGTGTGGGAGAAGCTGCTTATTCACATGCAGAATGATTCAAGACTCATCTCTCAACCTGCAATAAAAGGAAATAAAAATGGATCAATGATCTAGATATAAAAAGAGAGTAATTCATTTTACTGGAAGATAAATTATGCAAAACTCTTAAAGTCATACACATAGGTCAAGACTTCCTGTACAGAATCCCAGTTGTACAAGAAATAATACCAAGAATCAACAAATTGCTTTATATAAAACTAAGCATCTTCTTCAAATTGGTTTTCAGTATAGATATATGATAATTAACTGCCTAAGTTCCTTGAAAATAAATGAATAAATCTGAATAGGGATGGGGAGGGGGAAAAAGAAGGGAATTGAAATGTGTTATGTACAGGTACAAATTTCCTACAGTGAATATAAACACTATGTACTGTGAACATGTAGAACTAATAAAAGTAAAAAAAAAAAACAACTAACAGAGTCAAGAGACAACCTAGAGAATCAGAAAAATGCCAGCTACCCTTCCCACAGAAGATGAGTATTTAGAATATATGAAGTACAGAAAACAGATCCCTGAAGATAAGATACCCAACTAAAAATGGGCAACTGAAATGAATAGACACTTGTGAATAGAGGAATTGTAAATAACCAATAATTACACTATGAAAGGGCATCTTTGGCCATTAAAGAAATGGAAATCTAAAGAACACTAAGATTTCATCATACTTAATAACTATCAACAAGGACCCAAAAAACATCAAGTGGTGGTAAGATTGAAGGAAAAAAATAGAACTTCTGCATTATTTGAGGGAATGTAAATAACCAGTATGGATATCAGTATTGTGATTCCCCCAAAAACTAAAAACAGAAATTTCATTTGACCTGGCTATATTTCATCTGGTCTTCTTCTGAATGAGGTAAAGTCATTATGTTACTGTGATATTTACATAGCCATATTTATAGCAACAGAATTCACAGTATCTAAGTTATGAAACTGACTTTTATGCCCATAAACGGAAGAATGGATAAATAAAATATAGTATATGAAACAATGGAGTACCATTAGCCATAAAAAAGGATAAATTTGAGATATTTGTAGGAAGATGAATGGCTCTTGAGATTACATTCAAAGTGAAATAAATTAGACCCTACAATTGGATGCCATATAATTTCTCTTTTTTCATATGAGAAACACAAAATATAAGTAATGTAATGAATAGAATAAAACAAAGATGAGAGGAAATGGCAATACACTATGTAGAGATGGGAAGATGATTCTGATAAGGAGGGGTAAAAGAGAGAAAGGGAAAGGAGGGATAAATCATCATGATGCAGTATATATGTGCCAATTCCCAAGGTGAGTGAAAGTATTATGACCTAGCACAAATATATACAAATAATGGAAGGGAAAATTTTATTTATCATTGGATACATTAATGATAATTTATACAATACAGTACTTGTCATTCTCTACTTGGAGAGTAACATATTTAATCTTTTTTCCTGATATTCCAAAGTTTAAAAAAAATATAGTTCATATGCATATATATTAGAAAACATTTTGGGGAACATTTCTGTACATTAGAACACATATGTAGCCATATAATTTCTTTACATCCTTATATTTCATGATTGAAATCTAAATTTGACAAAATGTGATCAGTAGACTGTTTTACCCTGGGCAAATGTGAATAATCATCTTGAATTGCGATAAGTAGATGTTTGCAAAGCCTTTGTTCACAGTTCTGATTTCGGTACTGTGGCCAGTTCTTAGTGCTGTGATTATGTCTCTGCACTCTGTCATCATGCCTCATCAATTCATGCTGGTCCAACGTACCCTTAGTGTGCTTCATCTGTGAACCTCACTGGTAGTTGCCCTCTCTCAGCTGGATTTGATGCCCTGCTGAGTCAGATTTGATTTTCTGTGTTTGTCTTTCTAAGAGCAATTGTCATTCTGGTGTGTTTAGAAAAGCTTTTATGTACACATGCTATTTTGATTCTTAGTTGAAACCAAATTTTTATGCTGTTGAAAGTCAAGATTCGAATGTGTAATAAGTGAAAAATCTCACTGAAGTTCCCTTAAGTAGTAATCAGGATGCTTTACTTTAGGTTTCTTTCTGCCAGTTGTTAATTGTAAGAACTAGGAAATATCAAATATACTTAAGCTTAGCTTTTTACAAGAAAAATAAAATCATAATAAAGGAGTATACCTGGAGTTCAAATATTGTAAGATACTCGTTTTCAAACTTACAATACATTACAATCTCCTGCACAGCTGCTAAAACGCAGATTGCAAGCCTTTAGCCACAGAGACTTGGTATCATAGATTAGTGTTGAAGATGACTAAGTGATATTTATAGCAAGTACTAGGGTAATGGTGATTGTTTTTGAAACCACAACACTGTAGCATTACTCCATGTAATATTGCTCATAAGTATCATGTTATTTTTTTTTTCATCATATACCAATTGAGCATCATTTCCTGATTATATGTGAATTTATTTAGTATTTTCTGAAATTTAGTGGTTTGGATATATAACAGTACAGCAGTAAGAATAGGAATCTGAACTCAACTTCTTGTATTAGAATCTAAATTAACTCTGTAAATTCTTTGAATCTTTATTTCTTCATTTCTAAAATGCAAGCAGGAGAACCACTTGATTAATACAGATTTTATAAGAGTAATATATATGCAAATGTAGACATTACATTTAGATTTCAATTTGTTCATTCCCTTTACTCTATTCTTAGTTTACAACAAAGATCATTTTTTGAACATTCAGATAGATAATATGACAAAGCGTAGTCGTTTCCACATGTAATAGATGCTATTAAGAAAAAATAAAAATGGGGTCCACAGTCGAGATATATCTTGACTATTTATAGTGGCATAAATAGAATTTAAGTTATCCTTGATTTATTCAAAATGCTACCTTTAATCATAATTTAAATTAAAAGTGCAACCTTTGAGTCTATGCAACCATGATTCAGTGAAATTAAACCAATCAATTACAGGCAAATCAGTTTAAATAACTTTACTTGCATAAAAAAGATACTGATGTGCAATAATCACAATAAAAAGGTTAAAAAAACTTTTCTCATTTACAATTTGAAAGTTGAGCTATAGCTAATTTAACTGGAACTTTAGTCATGTTTGTCTAGAGATATTCTGAATTAAAATACATTTCCCTTGTATGCATAGTGAACCTTAAATATAGCTAATTTTTTTCAATTCTGTTTTTGACAATATCTATTTATATAGGAAAGTACAAATGATGGAAGTTTCTATGGTATTTTCAATGAATGGAATAATATTTTGCCAGGAAGATAAACTTGAGTCATTTAGAGAAAACTGGATGCACCTGGAGAACATAATATTAAGTGAGATAAATCAGACACATAAGTTTAAATATTACATTGTCTTTCTTAAGTACGAAGCCCAAAGTATAAATAAAGATCAAAATAGAAAAGAGAGAGAAGGAAGTAGGGAGACAGATCTTTCACAAATGGCAAGGGAATTAACAGAAGAAGGGCACATGAAGGGGTTGGGGGAGAAAGGAGATGAGAAAAGGATTGCAGGTGTGCTACGCACATGTACCAATTCCCCTCGAGAAATGTAAGCATTGTGTGCTGTAAACATGTACTAATAAAAGTAGATGAAGAGGAATATGTGAAAAAGTATGGTAACATACGCCACCTCTTCTCAGAAAGCTTCATTCAAAGAGATATTGTGGAAACACTAAGGAAAAGTCCACAGCCAACCTTGCAACTTGGAAGGGGATGAGATTTTCTTGTCAAAAAATGCGTTGTAAAGAAGATTTCGGCATGAGTAAGTAAATAATGAAGATTTTTCATAAGGTAATAAGAAAGTAAAAGAATAGTCAGATTGTTTTTGGAATTCAAATGAATCTCATGTAATCAAGAATATATAAATATACTAGTATATATTATATATAAGATGATAGAATACATTATATATGATATATATGGTGATATATATGATATGTATATCATACATATGCCTTTGAAAGATGTTTCTTCATTTTCTATAAATGATTGACAAATTACCTAGTAAATATGTTTTATAAAATACAGGGCATAAGACTGCACAATCAGAGCATGCTTCAGCCCAGTTACTCCACAGGCATCGCTCATGTGAGGGGCTGTTGCAGAAGCAGGCTGCTGGCTGCAGTTCAGGTGGGGCTGTCAGCTGGTGGTCTTGGTTGTCCTTTTTGACCACGCCCTGAGGCGGCTTAGGCTTTCTTACAAATGGATGCCAAGATTTATTGGCCCCATAAAGATGAAAGCAGAAGCAGGAAGTCTCTTTAAGCTAGAGTCTTGAGTTTCCCTCTTTATCATTACTACTACAATGAGATGGGGAGGTGGAGGGTCATATAAAGCACAAGAGACAATAATATTGAGAACATTCTAACTCTAAACTATGATAAATTTGTAGGTATGTTCACAAAGATGAAAATATGTCATATTAAGCAATGGAGAAATATAAATTTATTTGGATTGTAATAAGATTTCTTTGGTACCATGGGGATCACAGGTTTGAGAAGGAAGCAGTTAGAGTTAAGGATGTCAGTCATAAACTGTGGTAATTTTTTAGACTCTAGGTCATGAGAATGCAATTGTGGAAACAGATGCCAAGGGAAGATAACAGGCAGATAAAAATTTTTGATATTGTAGATGCAAGTGGGAGGTGAAGGAAAATCTAATGAAGGCACTCTGAACAGGATTGATGGTAAGAGTGGATGGTGAAACTTTGTGAAGATGATGTGTTTCACTTTGGAAATTTGGGTTTAAAGGTGTATTAGAAATTTCAAAGGTTGGATGTTAGTTTGAATTCAGCCACATATAGTAAATCTTGCTTCATAGACAGATGGTCCAGAAAAAAAATTACAACCACACAAAATAGTCTATTATATGTGTCTCATTAAAAGACATTTTTTAAAAGCCCATAAATTATACAGTTGATATCTAGGAGAGATAGACTATTTAGCATACTCCTAGGTAGTAGGACTAAAAGTAAATATTGTGCTCTACTTATTTAAATGTTAATAGCTACCGTGCTTGAACTTTCATTAATAGGTCTTATGTACCTGTTATAATTGCAAAGACTTTTTTATTTAAAAAAATTTTTTTTGGTATTAGTGCCAATGACTAAGTTTATTTATGCACGGTTCACTTGTATATTTCAGAGAAATGTCATACCAATATTTTCATTTTTTAGTGCCACTCAAAATATTAGCATGTAGAGTTTCTTTTTTTTTTCCACAACTGACACACAAAAGTTAACCTTTTTCATCCTTGATTCATCCTCAGCAAATTTATTGAGAATCTTGAGGATGTTTTGGTTTTGTTTTAAATTTTTGTCATATTCTTTGCAGTACTTGGGATTCAACCAAGATCTTTGCACTGAGCTACATCCCCAACACTTTTTAAATTTATTTTTAAGGTAGTGCCTTGCAAAGTTGTTACATTGTCCAGACTGGGCTTGAATTTACAGTCCTACTGCCTCAGTTTCCCAGACAGCTGAGATAGTAAATATGTAACACTATGATAGCAGAGTGATGAGTTTTTTTTTAAAATTAGTTTCTTGGTACATTTATATATACATAATGATCACATTCATCATACAAAATTTGTACCTGAACATTGTATAACTTCATTGCTTTTATCCATTCTCCCAATCTCATATCAATCATTGTTCCTCTCCTAATTTACAAAAGATTTATTTCCATTTTTTTCTTCTTTTCACACTTTTTTTCTTTTGCCTTCCTTCCTTTCCCCTCTCCTTTCCCTGGCTCACTTTCTCATTGGAAAATTTTCTTCCTATTTCATGGTATCTATTATACATTCAGTCCTCATTTAAACTTTCTTGTTCTCACACCAGAAATACAATGTAGTATTTACACAAGAGTATTGAATTTATTGTACTTAAGAGTATGTTCTCAAGGTGCATTCTTTTACCTAGAATTGCCTCAAGTTTATACTTCCTTTTGGCTGAGTAGTACTCCTGTTTATAAGAAAAAAACATATTTTATCCATTGATCAGTTAATGGGCATATGGAGTGTATCCAAGATTTAGCTATTACAAACTATGCCATTATAAACACGTGTGTGCATATATTGCTATGGTATGATGCTTTTAATTCTTTCAGCAAAATATCAAGAAGGAGAATAGCTGGGTTGAGTAGAAGCAACTTGTAGTTTTAATTTTTTGAGAAATTTCCCCATTTATTCCCATGGAGATTGCACCAGTCTGCTCTCCCACCAACAGTGGTGAAGGGATCCTTTTCCCTAACGGCCCCACCCGGGATTTATTATCTGTGATTTCTTTCTGGAGTAAATTAGAATCATAGGGTTATTTTAATTTGTATGTCTTGGATGACCAGTGATGCTGAAAATATTTTCATATATTTATTTATTTTCAGTTTGTACTTCTCTGTGTGAGAAGTGTGTATTCATCTCAGATGCTCATTTTTGGATTGGGTCTTTAAACTTTGGGGGGCATCTGTATTCTTTGAATTTTCTATATATCATAGATATCAGTCCATTGTCAGAGGAATAGTTGGCAAACATTTTTGTCACACTGTGGGCTGTTTCTTCACTCTGTTGTGGTTTCTGTTGCTAGGCAAACCTTTTTAAAAAAGTGAGATCCAAGTTGTTAATTCTTTTTGATAGTTCCTGTGCAATTCAGGTTTTGTTTATAAAGTCTTTGCCTATACCGATGTCTTCAAGAGTTCTACCTGTTCTATTTCAGCAAATGTACTTTTTCTCTTTAATATTTAGATCTTTGATCCATTTCTATTTTAATTTACTGCATGTTGAAAGGTATGGGTTTAGTTTTATACTTTGGCATATGGAAAGCGAATTTTCCAGCTCCATTTATTAAAGAGGGTATCTTTCTTCCAGTGAAGCTGTTTGGCTTTTTTGTGAAAGAGAAGGTGAATTAGTGTGCTTGGAATTATTTTTTTCACCTTCTGATCTGTTCTATTGATCCAAGTTTTTGCTAGTAAAATGTTATCTTTATAATAGTAGTATCATAATATTGTTTCAAGTCAGAGATTGTGATGCCCCTGCCTTACCTTTTCTGTCCAGAACTGTTTCTATTATTCTAGGCCTCCTTGGTTCCAAATGAATTTTGGGACTATTTTCTCTAATTCTGTGAGATATTCTGTTGGTGTTTTGACTGGTATTGCATTAAATCTACATAACAATTTTGGAAGTATGACCATATTCATTATATAGGTTCTTTCTACCTAAGAATAAGGGATATTTTTCCATTTTCTGATATCCTATTGTATCTCCTTTTTCGGAGTGCTGTTGTTCTCAATGTAAAGGTTTTTTGTTTTTTACTTTTCTCATTAGATTGACTCTTAGGTATTTTATTTTTTTGGTATATTATTGTGAAAGGTGTTGTTCCCAATTTCGCTCAGTGAGTTTGTTATCCATGTAGAGGAAGGCTATTAATTTTTGAATGTTGAGTTTGTATCAAGCTATGCTGCTGAATTTGGTTCTTATATTTCAAAGACTTTTGATGGAGGTTTTAGATCATGTCATCTGCAAACAACAGTTTACATTATTTCTTTTCTATCCTTATTCTTTTTATTTCTTTCTCTTGTATAATTGCTTGGGCTAATGTTTCCAGAACTATATTGAACATGAATGTTGATAGTGGATATACATGTTAGTGTCTTTATTTTAGAGTGAAAGACTTCAGTTTTTGCCCATTTAGTACTGGAATATGATGGAAAACACAGAAGAAATGGACAGATTCCTAGAGACATATGAACTACCAAATCTGAATTAAGAAGATATAAAAATCACAAATAAGCCAACATCAGTCAAAGAAATTGAAGATGTACCTAAAAGCCTATCAAGCAAGAAAAGCCTAGGTTTTGATAGATTTATGGCTGGAGTTGACAAGAAATTTAAAGAATAATAATATTATTACTGATAAAATGCTTTAATGAAATTGAAAGGGAAAGGGCCAGGGAGATGGCTCAGTGCCACAGTGCCTGCCTGGCAAGCGCAAGGTCCTGAGTTTGATTCCTGGTACCAAAAAAAAAAAAAAAAAAAAAAAAAAAAAAAAAAAGAAAAGAAAAGAAAAAAAGAAAAAAAGAAATTAAAAGGGTAGCAATACTCCAAATTCATTCCTGGAACCAAGTATTATACTGACACCCAAATGAGAGTAGGTTCCAAGCAAAAAGAGAACGATAGGCCTATCTCCCTCATGAACTTAGCTGCAAAAATCCTCAATAAGATACTGGCAAACAGGAGGCAGCAGATTATCAAGAAGGTCATACACCATGACCCAGTGGGATTCAAACCAGGGATGCAGGCGTAGTTCAACATACAAGTCAATAAATCTAATACACCATATTAGCAGAGCTAAGGACAAAATTCACATGATGGTGTCAATAGACATAGGAAAAGCATTTGACAATATCCAATACCCATGATAAAACCCCTTCAGTAAATTGAAATAGGTGGTCTTTATCTGAATCTAATAGCAGCCACCCATAAGTGTTGAGTTTTTAAGGAAACTCCATATATATCTGCAATGTATCCAAATAGGTTAAACACTGGTGCCTTCTAAATTTTGCTTAGACAAAATGAGAGAGTACGTTCTACACTGTAGAACTCCTCTTTCCTCTCTCCCATTTGCACTCTATGGATTCCAAGGTAGAACTTGGTCATTTTTACCTTAAAATAATTTATGTGTTTTAATGTGGGCAGAGCTACACTGGCATCCTTGCTGCTGTTGAGTAAAGGTGGCTAAACTGCCACCCTAATCAGCCTTGCAGCATAAAAATCCCAAATTACCTTGGTGATTGGCCCAAATATCTGTGTAGCTTTCTTAATCTGTGTAGTTAGCCAGGTTGCCCCCACCCCATCCCATGTTAATCAGCCTTTCCTCAGTGTGCAAAAAACATCTGACAAAATAAATGTAAAGTAGTAAAGATTGATTTTGACCCGCATTTTCAAAGGTATCAGTCTATGGTCCCTTCTGCACTGCTGTTTCGAGGCCTGTGATGAGGCAGAAATCATGGCAGGAAGCACATAGGTGAATACAGCTGTTCCTCTCACAGCAACCTGAAGTAAAAATAGAGACTGAGGAAGTGCAGAAGGGACAAGGTACACTCTTCAGTGGCATGCCTCCGATGACCGACTGCCGCCAGCAAGGCGACACTTCCTGCAGTTTCCATCATCTCTCATTTTCCATTCAATTATGGACCCATCAGTGCATTCATCCACTGATGACGTCAGAGCCCTTCTGATCCAGTTACCTCCTGGGGACCCAAATCTGAGTACTGTTGCACTGGCAGATACCAAGTCTTTAACACAGGAATTTATGGTGGACATTTAAGATCCAAATCATAACAGTGATTTTATTGGGTTAGCTTTTATTTGAACACTTACTTCTCTCATACCATTCTATAAGTCTCTCTTTCTTTTGGGTTTTCCCCCAGTTTCCTTATAGTGTATCTGTTCTTGTATCTTTTTGAATAGGTGTCTTGAAATTCCTGAATTCAAGAATTCTTTGTATTATGGCGGTCAACAAATTGGGGAAATTTTGAGTCACTGCTTCTTCAAATAATCCCTTTTATTCCTATTTTTTGCTTCCTTGGATTCCCACAGTATGTACTTTAGTCTGCGAAGTGATGGCAAAATGTCCTTAGGTTATTTCATCCTTTTCTCTCTGTTCTCCAGGCATAATAGTTTCAATTGTCCAATCTTCAAGTTTCCTGAATTTTTCTTTTGCTTGATGAAACCTACTTTGAGTTCTCTAGTAAAGTTTTTATATTAATGATTATACTTTGTGATCTTGAGGAGATAATCACTATGGAATGGTTTTCTCCCAGTAGCACAAAGGCATGGATAGGTGTGCATACATGTTGAAATTCTCTACCCTTTTGCTGGAATTCTTATTTGGTTGGTTATTATAAATTCTCAACTTGTCGCCAGCATTCTTTTGGTGGTCCTCATCTCCGTATATGGCTAATTTAGTATCTCTGTCGGTAAAAGTGGTCTATTACCACCACCATGCTCATCTCGTGCTTTCATTAGCATCTTGACAATTCCTAGGCTTCAGGCATAATTTATTAGATTGCATAGATTCCTTCTTTTTGTTTATTTTGTTATTTTTAGAGTCAAACCTGAAATTACTTGCTCAGAATAGATTGATGATAGAGAATGAAGCATATATGTGAGATTGATGTGACTGATTATTCACCTAAAGCTTTTAATCTTTATAGTTGAGTCATTTTTTTTTTTGTGCTACTTGTGTAAAACTTGCCTTTATGAAATCTCAAGAATCTTGGGCATATTCCTTCTGAGATTAGAGGCACAGCAATCTTTTTGAACATATTGTCACTAGTAACTGCTCCTCCACTGATTATTGATCTTCTCATAATTTAATACAGCTATCTACTTAATAACCATATAAACTTAATTTGGGAGTTGTTGCTTTGTATTTTGCTATATTAATCTGATAGAAATCTTGAGAATAAGAGGAGGTAAATTTGTGTTTATTCAATCTGCCAAGTTGAACTACCAGTTCTATTTTTTTCCTTTGTGGACTCCCATTAGCTTTATTTTGGAGTTCATCAAATATTTATTAAACCACATTATTTCATTTTATGCTTGAAAAGATGAGATAAAAAAACTTAAAATATGTTTGTGAGTTCAAAGATAATATTGGATTGAATTAATAAAATAATCAGATGCATAAACAAGTATTACATTCAATATAGTAATAGCACCTATTATACATTAAGCATTAAAAGGAATATAATATTTTTACCTTGATAATCCCTTTAATGATGAAAGTAGGCATACCTTTACCAAACTTCACTTAAACAGGTACATGTATATTTTATATATCAAGTTTAACATTTGTTTTAGTCTATGAAGCCAAATGATGGACCAATAAGATCACTAGTTCCTAGGTTAAAATCCCTATTAAAATGTTATTTATTTACTTATTAACTGAAAAATGGTATATTTATCAAACACTTACTGCAAGCTGAACACTGTTTCAAGCATGGGAGGAGGATTTCTAATACATCTGCCAAAGAAACAGAGAAAAACCCCTCTCTCTCTGAAGTTAATAGATTATGAAGGACATATATTATAGTAAAACAGCTAATGATAGACACTATAGAGGAAACAAGGCAAAAGTAGAGTTTGATACATGATTGGGGAAGACCACTTTAAACAGAATGGCAAGAAAAGGCAAATCTGAGATTAGTCTGTGTAAGCCAGGTTCTGATTGAGGTCAAGGAGCTAGATTTCTGCTGACTGTAGTAGGATGTATTAGGTGATAGAGACGCAGAAACATAATGCTCAGAATAAAACAATTCTAGTAGATTGAGAAATAACAGGAAGGCTAGTTGGTTTATATGGAGGTAAGACAGAAGATTGCAAAATGTGTGCTTCCAGAAAGCAAATCAGGACACAGATGTCTATCAAATATAGGCTGGGACTTCAAGTTTAGTTATCTGAGAAGGAACTGGGACCACTGAAAATACCAGTGACATAATTTTATTTATCAGAGACAGAAAAGTTTAAACAACTGTATGCATGATAAACACAAGGTAGGCAGAAGAGGGGGGAAAGTGCATTTTGGATTAAAAGAAATACATATGTGAAGACTCAAGTTTTTGCTTCAGAGAATGACCTTCCTTGGTTATTGTTCTTGGTATTATCAATGCAAGATAGATTCCTATTGAAAATATTAAGATGTTTCTCATTAAATGGTGGAAGCTTTTAAAAAGAGAACAAAATAAAGTTCTCAGCATAAAATCTTATCTTTGGACCAACATAAAGGAGGTTTATTCCAATGAAATGGCTTCAAGCAGCAAAAAATAACTAATTCCAAACTTCTAACAACTAAAACAGCATGAGGCTGTCTAATGATCAAGTGGTAAACAGTTTTTAGGATGTCCATGAAGCAAGTGCCCAGAGCTGATTTTTTGTTTCGTTTAGAATTTTTAGACAAATAATTGGAAAACTTAGTGATTCCAAAGTTATTTTATAATTACCTTAGACACCAAGCATATTTATTTTAATATGCATACATACACAATGAATATAGATATGGGTTTCTATATATATGTATATTTATGAATTATATGCTTCTCTTTGATATTAATTTTTTATTTTAAAGAGAAAAGAACAAAAATAAAATAACAAAACAAAGGCAAAAACAAAACAATACAAAAATTATGAAATGATACAGAAATTCAAAACAAGATGATAGGAAATCAGCAATGGTTGTTGTATTACTTATTGTTATCTTCAAATTAGTTGCTCAGATTGCCAGACATAGGTATTTAAGAGTGATCAAACAATTAAACAAGAACTCTTCCTTCAAATAAACAAGTAGAAATTAATTGTACAACTATCTTAGCCATCTTCTGTATACATTTATTAACAAAGACAAGTCAGGAGGCATCACAATCCATAACTATAAATTATAAAATAACACAGACACGTTTATGCATACCATTATTATACATATGTATATTTCATTAAATACATTTCTCTATGATTTTAAATATCAAAATAGTATGTAAATTGAACCACTTGTTTTTTCTTTTTTTTTTGGTTTTTCTGCGGTACCGGGAACCGAACTCACGACCTTGCGCTTGCCAGGCAGGCGCTTTTGCCGCTGAGCTAAATCCCCAGCCCCCTGAACCACATATTTTTAAGAAGCTTAGTAAAGCTTTTTGATCAGATAATGTAAACCTTCTGTCCTAGTAAAAATAACATTGGCATTGTATAAAAAAAATCACATCTTTTTTATCCACTCCTCAGTGGATGGGCACTTGGGTGTTTCCAAGATTTTGCTATGACAAATTGTGCTGCTATAAACATGGGTGAACATATATCACTGTGCTATGATGATTTTAATTATTCTGGAAAAATACCCAGAAGGGGAGTAGCTGAGTTAAATGGGACCTTTAATCCTAATTTTTTGAGATATCTCCAGACTTATTTCCAATGTGGTTTTACCAGTTTACATTGCCACCAACAGTGAAGAAATGCTTTTTTTTTTTTCACAGCCCCTCCATTTTTCTTGGTTGATTTCTTGATAATAGCCATTTTTACTGGGGTGAGATGGAATGTCAGTGTTGTTTTAATTTGCATCTTTTGAATTATCAATGATGTTGAACATTTTTTCATGTAGTTATTTGCCATTTGTAGTTCTTCATGTGAGACGTGAATATTCATTTCAGATGCCCAGTTTTGGATTGGATCTTTAAATTTGGGTTGTCTCACTTTTTGCAGTTTTTTATATGATCTAGATATAAGTCTTTTATCTGGGGGACAGTTAGCTAAAATACTTTTCCACTTTGCAAGTTGTCTTTTCACTCTTTTGATGATTTCTTTTGAAGTACAAAGCTCTTTAATAGGATAGAATCCCAGTTGTTGATTCTTTGAAGTATTTCCCCTGCACTTTGGGACATGAAGACTGTGCCTACCCCTGTGTATTCAATATTTCTACCCACCTTCTCTTCCAGTAGATTTAGTGTTTCTGTTTTGATATTTAGATCTTTGAGCCATTTTGACTTTAGTTTAGTGTACAGTGATAGACATGGGTCTAGTTTTAGTCTTCAGCATGTAGGGAGCCAGTTGTTCCAGCACCTCTTATTAAAGAGACTATCTTCTTTCCTGTGAATATGTTTGGCCCTTTGTCAAAGATAAGGTGGCTGAGTGTGTTTGTAGCTGTGTCTGCATCTTCTAATCTGTTCCACTGATCTTTTTCTGGCCAATATCATGCTGATTTTATCACAGTAGCTTTGTAGTATAATTTATAGTTATGGATTGTGATGCCTCCTGACTTGTCTTTGTTACCCAGGATTTGTTTGCTATTCTAGGTCTCTTTTGGTTCAAAATAAATTTTAGGAGTGTTTTCTCTAGTTGTGTGAGGTATGGTAATACTATTTTGGGCAGAATTGCCTTGAAGTATGGCTATTTCCACGCTGTTGGCTTGTCCTATCCATGAGCAAGTGATATCTTTCCATTTTCTAATATCCTTGTCAATCTCCTTCTTCAGAGTACTGTAATTATATATATATCTTTTACTTCCTTTGTTAGATTGATTCCTAAGTATTCATTTATTTGGATGCTATTTTGAAGGATGTGGTTTCCCTGATTTCTATCTAAATAAGTTTGTTATTTGTGTATAATAATACTATTGATTTTTGAGTATTGACTTTGTATTCCACCACACAACTGAATTTCAAATTGAGATAAAGGCTATCTATTCCAATTTTCTGTGGGGTTTTTACTATGAATGAGTCCTATACTTTATCCAAGCTTTTTCTGAATCTGTGCAGAATACCACGTGATTTTTGTTTCCAGTTCCGTTTTTATGCTCTGTTACATTTATTTATTTGTGTATGTTGAACCATCCCTCCATTCCTGGGATAAATCCCACCTGGTCATGTTATATAATCCCCTTGATGATTTGTTGAATTCTCTTTGCTGGTATGTTATTGAAGATTCCTGTATCCATGCTCATTAGGAATATTGGCCTGTTATTCTCTTTTTTGGTTATATCTTTCTCTGATTTTTGTATCAGGATAACACTTGCTTCCAAGAAAGATTTACAGAGTATTGTTTCCCTTTTAATTTTATTAAAGAGTTTTAAGAATACTGGTAATAGATCCTCTCTAAATTTCTTGTAGAATTCAGCAGTAAATCCATCAGAAGCTAGGCTTTACTTTGTTGGTAAGGCTTTAAGTACATTTTCAATCTCATTAACTGATATTGGGTCATTCAAAATTTTTACATCTTCATTCAGCTTTGGTAATTCATATGTATCTAGGAATCTGTCCATGTCATCTGTTTTTCATCTTATGAGAGTAAAAATTTTCAAAGTAGGTATTAATGATCTTCTGAATTTCCACATGATCTCTACTGACTTCACACATCATTCCTCAATGCATGAATTTGGGTCTTTTCTTTTATTTTTTTAATAAAGTTGGTTAAATGTTTATCAATTTTATTTATTTTTTTAAAGAATCAACTCTTCATTTCATTAATTCTTTGTATTGTTTTCTTGGTTTCCATTGTGTTAAATTTTGCTCTGATATTTATAATTTCCTTCCTTCTATGGCCTTTGGGTTTGTCCTGCTGTTCTTTTTCTAGAAGCTTGAGGTATAATATTAGATAGTTTGCTTGTGCTTATTCTGCTTTCCTGATGTAAGAATTCACCACTATAAATGTTGCTCTGAGGACTGCTTTTATAGCATCCCATATGTTCCCGTATGTTGTGTCTATATTCACATTTATTTGTAGATATTGTTTAATTTCTTTGTTTATTTCATCTGTGACCCATTGGCTGTTTAGGAGGGTATTATTTACTTTCCATATGCTTATAGATTTTTTGTAGCTTTTTGCCATACCATTAATTTCTAATTTTATTGCACCATGGTCAGATATTATACGTAGAATAATTTCAATTCCTTTGCATTTACTTATGCATGTTCAGTGAGCTAATGAATGGTCTATTTTAGAATACTTTTCATGTGCAGCTGAGAAGAATGTGTATTCTGATGATGTTGGGTGGAGCAGTCTAAAAGATTCTAGTGTGAACATTTGTTCACAGGTTTGGTTCCATTCTGTTATTTCCTTTTTTTTTTTTTTTTGTATCAGGAATCAAACTCAGGACTTTGAACTTGCCAGGCAGGCCCTTGTACTGCTGAGCTCTTTTGCTAGCTTCTTTCTGTTATTTCTTTGCTGATTTCTTATCTGCTTGATCTATCTCTTTGGGGAAATGTGGTCCTGAGGTCTCCCATTACAACTGTTTTATTGCTTATTTGATGTCTTATATAGTTGGGTGCTCCTGTATTTGGTATATATATATATATATATATATATATATATATACACACACATACATTATTATTATTATCTCTTCCTTTTAAAGTTTCCCCTTAACAAGTATGTAGTGACCTTCTTTATTTTTCCTGATTTTTCTTGGTTTGAAGTTGACATTGTCTGCCAAAAAAAAAAAAAATAATAACTACTCTTACTTTTTTCTGGGTTCCTGTTGTCTGGAAGATTTTTCCCATCTTTTAATTTTCAGTCTTTGAATTTCTTTTTGGGTTAAATGTCTTTCTTGTATACAGAATACTGTTGGATTTTGTTTCTTGATCCACTCTGCCGCTCTTTCTTTGGATTGGTGAATTGAGGCCATTTACATTGATGGTATGATATGTATTGGCTTATCTTGGTCATGGTATTTTCTTGTTGGTTCCCTGTGTTTCCCCTCTGTTTAATTGCTTGTCCTGCTTAGTGATTTCTTTATGTTTTTTTTTCTTGGAAATGTTGTTATATTTTCTCTGTCTAGAATATATTTTAGTACTTGTTGCTGCATTGGTTTTGTGTTCATAAATCTCTTCAGTTGTTCTTTGTCATGAAAGTATCTTATTTCCATTATTTTTGAAAGATAGTTTTACAGGTGACATCAGTCTTGGTTGTTTTCTTTCAGGACCTGAAATACTTCACTCAATGCTCTTCTTGACTTGAGGGCTTGTGTTGAGAAGTCTGCTGTGATTCTGTTAGATTTTCCTTTATAGGTGATCTGTTTCTTTTCTCTCATAGCTTTTAATATGTTGTTCTTGTGCTGAATTTCTGGAATCTTAAAGATGGTGTAATTTTATTTTGATCTTGAATGTTTGGAGTTCTAAATGCTTCATTTATTTTTATGTCAAATTCTTTATCCACAATTGGCAAGTTTTCTGCCATTATATCTGTGAAGAGTGTTTTTTAAGTCATTTGTGCTATCTAGAGCTTTCTCACTGACCCCAATCAATCTTATGTTATTCTTTCTTTGCTTCCTGTTGTAGCTGTTGGATTCATTTTTCATGGTCTCCTGATAATCTTGAAATATCTTTCTTTTCAATATCAGTAGCTATAATTCTGTCCTCAAGATTTGAAGTCCTATCCTTTCCTTCATTCAACATGTTGTATATACTTTCAATGGAGGTTTTAATCTCTTCGATTGCTGTTTGGATCTGTTTCATGTATTCCATTGTTTTCCTATGCTGGTATTTCTTTCCATCATTTTCATCTATTCTTTTATCTCTGTGTTCTCTAATATTTTTTTATTTTAAGTATCATTTCTTTCTGTACCTGAGAAATTATTTTCTCTATAGCCTTTTTCACTTCCTTTTCCCTTCTGCTGCTATCATTTCAGAAAGTTGTTTGTTTTCCAATTTCATGTGTCTCCTTGATTTGTGGGCTTGTCCAGTGTGGCCTGGGGGTCTGAGGTTGCACTTTGCCTATGTATTTTGTCATTGTCTATTTTCTCTTTTTTATTTTATTTTCTGTATTGATACTTGTCAGTTGTTTATGATATATAGGTTTATATATCACTAATCATGATTGTATATCACTATATCACTAATATTTAGTTTTTCCCAGAGTCTGTCTGTCTTCAGGGATGTCTTCTATATGTACGTGATCTCTTATAGCTATCACAAAGTGCTAGTTTCCCAATTTGCAAAGAATTCAAGATTACTATTTGGCTCAGCTCCTAATCCTTTGGTACTGGGCTGTGGTGGTGTTTATGATGTCATAAAGTCACAATGACATCATATAGGGGAGAAAAATGTTTATAACATATATGACATCCTGGCTACATATACAGTGATAATAATAATAGTTGCAAGTACAGCTTAACTACTGATAAACTGTGGTAACCATTAACCTGTTACCTCTGACCACAGGAGTAAATTCTAAAATAATGTAACAGAATCAAACATACACTGGGCACTTGTGGGCAGTGATTTTTCCCTTTTTCTGGTCGTTTTACCCTTCTGTCAGGAGCAGAGGCATTAAGATGTTTAGAGGATGGGCTATAGTGATGAATGTTATCAAATATAGTAGAGTTGACCTGGAGATTGAAGGACAATCCCCCATGCTTTGAGAAATTGAAGACACAGGAGGGAAAGAATAAAGGAGAATACAAAGGGGTAGTCAGAAAAGGCAGAGACAGTGTTTACTCCTTTGAATGTTTAAATTCAAGAAGTATTTGAGCAAAAAGAGAAAAGGTTTCTATAGAAAAGACTGAACAAAAGATTAAGAAACCTTAACATTGATAAAAGAAAGAGAATAGAAATGAACAGAAGAGAAGAAAGAAAGAAAAAGTATATGAGTGAAAGAGAGGAGAGAAAATAAGAAAAAAAAATCCCTAATATAAAAATAACTACTGAATACAGAAGAAAACAAGATGACATCCAACCAGACAGGAGAAGGATAGCCAATCAGATGAACAAGGGCGAATGAAAGTAGTAAAATACCTCTGGTATTTACAGTTCTGTGATAGTGTTCATATTTTATCCCAGAATTGTGTTGGGTATGGAGGTGATCTTGGTCCTGGATGTTGGGCCTGGGACTGGATTTCTGACGTTGGAGTTTTCCAGACTCCAACTGCTGGCTCTGACACTTCTAAGCTGCTGGTCTCACCAATTACTCTCCTCTCCAAAGGTATGTGTGTACCTGTGCACCTGGGACGCAGCTGTTGTCCTATGTATCAGGTTTTGGGGTTCCTTTCCATCTACTCAACAAATGCTTGTGTTCTTACTTTCCTCTCAAAGACCATCCTGACCCTGAGACAATGGAGGAAGCACAGAGCACAGACTCTCACTCCTCTCACAGGCCCCACTGCCCCAAAGAGAATGGAGGAAGTGACCAGCGTGGACCCACCTCTCCTCTTTTAGGCTGTGCTGTCCCAGTGGGAGTGGAGGAAGCACAGAGTGCCGACTCACTCTCCTCTAGATATTATTTTTATTTTTTATTATTATTTTTTTTTGTTGTTGTTGTTTTTTGGTTTTTCTCCGGTACCAGGAACCGAACTCACGACCTTGCGCTTGCCAGGCAGACGCTTTTGCCGCTGAGCTAAATCCCCAGCCCCTAGATATTATTTTTAAATAGTCATATAAACAACTCTTAAAGCAAGGCTATCTCCGGTAGAGAGTACACTTCACAGGACAGAAGTTTAATTATTATGCATTTCTTATTTGATTTTTTGTCTTTCAACATGTATGAAATTATTTTACATATATGTTATCTAAAAATAAAATTTACCATATATATATATATATATATATATATATATATATTTTTTTTTTTTTTTTTTTTTTTTTTTTTTTTGGTACTAGCAGTTGAACTCAGGCCTTGTGTTTTCCAGGCAGGCACTTGTACTTCTGGGCTATCTTGTTTTTTGATAGTACAATTTTTTAGTTCTTTATATATACTAGATACTACCCTTTATTGGAAGAGTAATTGACAAAAATTGTCTCCCATTCTTCAAGTTGTCTCTTTATTCTGTTGTTACAGAAATGAAAACTTTTTAATTTGATGTAATGTGATGTAGTGATTTTTGCTATGATTTCCTAAGTTATTGGAGTTATATTCAGCAAATCTCTGCCTTTTGTTATACTTTCAAGTGTTTCCACTATATTTTCTTCTAGCAATTTCAATGTTATAGATCTTATAACTAAGTCTATAAACCATATTTATTTTTGTACATAATGTGGGGGAGGGTTTTAGTTTCAATCTTCTATCTAGATATATACAGTTTTCCCACCAACTTCTGTGAAAAAGACTGTTATTTTCTCCAACAAACGTTTTTGGCACCTTTGTGAAGCATCACATGGATTTAGTTGCATGGATTTGTTTTTGTGTCCTCTCTGTTATTCATTGGTCTGTTTTATTTTTTGGCAGTGCTATGTTGTGTTTGTTACTGTGGCTTTGCAGTAACTTTGAAATTGGCTGTTACGTGTTTTCTAGCCTTGCTCTTTCTTGCTGAAGTTATTTTGGCTATTTTATGTTTCCATATAAATTTCAGGTTGTTGTTGAGCTCTGCAATAGTGACATTAGAGTTTTGATAGGAATTTTAAGGAATCTATAGATCATTTTTGGTAGCATGATCATTTTAATAATATTAATTTCAACAAAACATCTTTGTGAACATGAACAATCTTTCCATCTTCTAGCATGTCCTTAAAATTATTTTTTCAGAAATCTGTAATATTTTTTATTTTAGAGATTAAAATCTAACAAAACAACATTGAAGAAAAAATCAAAACAACACAAAAATGAAAACCATACATGACCTCAAAACGAAGTGATAAGAATTAACAATGGTTGCTACATTACCTAGTTATCTTCAATGACATTTCTCAGTCCACCAGACATAAGAATGTAAGATTGATCAAAGACAGTAACAAGTAAGAACAACAACAACAACAAAATTGGAAATGATTCAGAGCTTCACCATACAAACCATTCATCTCTTTGATTACATTGGTTTCTAGGTATTTTGTTAAAGCTGTTGTGAATGCAATGGTTCTCCTGACTTCTTTCTCATCTAGTGCATTATTGGTATATAGAATATCTCCTGATTTTATGTTGATTTTGCTCTCTTCTGCTGTACTGATTTGTTTGTCATCTCTAAAAGTCTTTTGGTGGGGTCTTCATGATCTTCTGAGTACTGGATTATAAAATCTGCAAGTAAAGATAGTTTGACTTCTTCATTTGCTATTTGTATCTGCTTTTTCTTCTTGTCTAATTACTGTCCCTAAAATTGCAAGTTGTGTATTGAATAGGAGTGATAGGAGTGGACATTTTGGTTTAGTTCTGATTTTGGAGAAAATGCTTTCAGGTTTTTCCCCATTGAGAACGATGTTGGCTGTTGGTTTTTATATAAACCCTTTACAAAATGACTATATGATTTTAGCTTTCATTTTATTTATGTACTGTGTTATGATTTATTGATTTGTTCATGTTCAATCATGCATTTATCTCTGAAATGAAACCGACTTGGCCATTATGTATGATTTTTTAAGATCTGCTATTGAATTTGGTGTGTAAGGTTTTTTTTTTTAATTAAGGATTTGTGCATCTATGTTCATCAAAGATATTCTTTTACAATTTTCTTTTCTTTCCTTTAGCTTGTGTGTCTTTACTCAGTTTTGATACCAGTGTGATGTTGGCCTCAGAGAAAGTATTTTCAATTTTCTGTAAAACAATTTCCAAAAAAGCAAAAGACAACTGCATACTCTAGGAGGTGAAGGGATCCTATCTGAACATCCTTAAATAAGTGCACAAACTCACATTTATGTTCATAAAAGAATGAGAGATGAAAACTTACCAGTGAGTCAGTGAGAGTACAACTTACTTGCTTATTCTTTCTTCCATATTTTGGGGGGACAATGACCTTTCTTTTGAGAAATATTTCCCCTTTCTTTTATTCAGAGGCAGTGTATTGCACTGACGATATCTAGGCTTAATTGCATTCCTTTCAGAAATATACTTCTTTACTCAGTGTGGGAATTGTTAATTATCCTCTCTAAAAATCATTTTGTTTACATAGAAATGTGTAGATAATAAAATTTACTGCACAGGTTTCTGCACTGATTAAACAAAACAGTGCAGATAAAGCACCTAATATAGGGTAATCAATAAATGTATTTTATTCTTTAGATCATTAGGACATGCTTACCTCTAGATCTTCTAGCTCTGTTAGATTTTTCATCATGTAAAATATATAAAGGAATTTTAATTTTCCAGTCCTTGCTTCAGGCAATATACAAAAATTTATAAACTATTATTCCACATTTCTAAGAGTGAGATACTGTAGAAATTATAGTTTGATTCAGTTAAGATGGGAACTCACATGACTCCTGTCTTCACTTTAGTACCATTTTCTGGAAGACATGCTTCTTATTTATCTCATTGACATGTTTCTTTTTTGTTTTATTATGTGTGGTACATCTCAGTGTCTATTCTGTATCCGGGAGATTTTGGCAACCATATTTCAACTTATTTCACTTTCTTAATATATAGAAATTGCAAATGCTTTAGTAACAACTGTATGATTAAAAATATTATCACAGACAGTTTTCTTAAACCAGATAATTTTTCTCACTTTTCTCTAGCTACTTGTAATAAAATTGATTTATTTACCAATATTTAGAAGTGGACAGTTAATAATGTAAAATTTACATTGTATATCCACTAAAGATAAGGAAGAGACCGAGTTCAGGGACAGTGCCCTTCCTAAGAAAGGCTATACCTTCCTGTCCACCAGGTTTCAACCTGGTCCATTGCTCATCTACTCTACTTTCCAATGAAGGAAGCCATTTGATCTATAATTATAAATGTGGACAGCTTAATTTAGCTTTTTCTACATGGAGAACAGTATGTTTAATTAGATTTATTAAAATCATCAATGCTTAGTGAAAATGCCAGTGTACTTACAAACTTAAATATTTGTATGTACAGATATAGAGGTTGTAAAAGGACAACAGGAAGTTTTTATCAAGCAGAAGTCACGTAAAGAATAATGCACATATTTTAGAATATTCAGAATATAAATTGAACCTAAAATATATATGCTTAATAACGTTAATTTTTGAAGATTTTAAATCAACATTTTAAAGTATGGCTGATTATATTTAGCAACTATACCATTTAATAATATACAATAAGAGCTAAGTAAATATTCTTGTTGGTTTTATTTTTCTTTTCATTTCATAATGTACAATTTACTACCACTACTCATTTTAATAACTTCCCATTTTTGTTTTGAGACAGAGTCTTGCCATTATACTTTAGGGTTGTCTTGAACTCACTATGTAGCCCAGCGTGGTCTCAAACTCGCAGTGATCCTCTTGCCTCAACCTTCTGCTTGCTGGGATTTTAAGTATGTGCCACCATGCCAGTGTGTAACGTGCTTTTTAAAGATTGAAAGTACCATTACTTTTTCTGTCAGCTTTATTTACTTTTACATGCTTCCTAAGGATAATTTATGTATTTTTCCTTAGAGTTAAGTAAGTAAAGGTTTGAAAAGTCTGAAGCTAGTAAAATTTAAATTATATATTCTGAAATGATATGACTAAAATATTTTAGAAGTTTAAACTAGAACATAGGAAAGCTAAAGTGAAGTTTTTTATTTCAAAATTAGAGTTATCTATGGATAACATCCATGCCCTTGCTTTGTGTCAGATTCTTGTGGATTTCTCTGCAAAGATAAAGGTATTTACACCTTACCATATTTGCAATCAGGTGTTTAACATCAACACCTACTGATTTACTTCTATGCTGCTGCTGTTCTTTTTGTTTGTTTGTTTCTCATTTACTACTCTCTTTAAAATAAAAAAATAAAATAAAATATATGTATAACATACATTCAGAAAAAATTCCTATTAAATAGTCCCCTCTATTGGGTTGGCTCAATGTCCAAATAAAGTAGATGATCTGTTAATGATAATGATTGACTACTGCTTCTATTTAAATATGTTAAAAATGTACTGGAAGGAAAGGTGAACAAGGGCAACCTACAGTCCATTTTGCTCCCTTTCCTGTATCAAGAATCCCTCAAGGGCGGAAGAAGGTGGATGATCCTGTGAACATAATGAAAAACATTTAGGACTAGGGAAAGTTATATAAAGAAGAGAATTTTTCCCTGTCCAGATCTCCTGGCTAAAGCAGAAAAGCTATGTAAACCATTGCTGAGTTTTCTAGAGTTTTGCTGTGTCTTCTCATCCTTCAGAATCTACAAATTATTTCTGATTTTTTGGATTGTGGAAGCACAGGGGTTGGGGATTTAGCTCAGTGGGGCAGTGCCTTCCTGGCAAACACAAGATCATGAGTTCAATTCTCAGTACAGGAAAAAAAAAAAAAGATTGTGCAAGCACAGTACTGTTTGTGATTCAGATAATGATTCAAGTAATCTTACTTTTTTAATTTAATAAAAATGATTGAAATGATATTGGTTTACAAGTTCGATTTTAAATGTATATAGTCATCATGAAATTAATCTGATTGAGATAACTCTTAATCTTTTCTGTTCATTGGTCTTATTTTAATCTCAGTCAAAGGACTGTGTTTCTGTTTTTGAAAATGTGAATATCTAGTGTGAATATCAAATGTGTACTTGAGGGTTAAGTGCTCCTCATCTACGAACATACTGGGCAGTTGCCTTTCTTTTTGGCTTCTGTAAGCAGTTTGCCGTTTTTCTCCCTGAAACATTTCTCTCCAATATCTATTTACATATTAATTCCCATTTGAAAAATACAGCTCCCACATGTGTGCTTTTCTGGCTTGGATTTTATAGCTGTGTTCTACGGTGAGAGAACTAAAGGTCAAATACCTGTAAAGATTTTCACTAGTGACCTAAGAATATGTAGTATGGTATAGAAAGAGCTGAATTTTTATGAAAAATTGAATATATGGCATATACTACAAGATAGGTGGACAATTTAAGGCCTAAGAAATGGCTTCTTACTATGAAAGGAAAAGGATAATATGAACAGAATGAAACATCTTTGTAAATCCATAAATGAAAGCTGCAAGATATGATTGAAAATTATAGTTGATATTTAAATATTTAAATTATATTAAAAGATACAGTGCCATTAATGCCCTTCAAAGCAGACCCTTGACCTTTGAGCATTCTTTTCTCATTATTTAGTTATGGATGTCAACCTTCGTTGGTAGTACTAGTTGCTTTGTCATGGATGTCATGAAAGATTTTGAATCAACTCAAAATGATCATCTTTCATGGTCATTTTGACTTAGGAGGCAGAGTCAAAAGTCATATGCAAGGTACTGCACTCATTGAATAAATTAGATGAAGATGCAACATAATGTTAATTTTTTTTCAAGCTGACCTTTCTCTTGGATGGCAGTCAGCAGTGTTATTCACCATATTTTTTATCACACCACTTACACTCACAGAAAAGGATTTCTAGAACTGCTTCAAAGAGTGGTGAGAATGATGCATGTCTTCAAAGTGAGGGAGAGTATTTTGAGGGAAATGAATAAAAATGTGTCTTTTACTGTAATATATCCTTTTAAATTAAAAAAAATTACCATATATTTTAAGCACCCTTGGCATAATGCTGGTTATTGAGTGCATGTACAGAAAGAGTGTGGGGAGGAGGGACAGGGAGGGAGGGAAGAAGGGAAAGAGGGAGGAAAGGAGTGAGGGAAGGAGGAGGGAGAGAGGGAGGGAATACCATTTGTCACATAATGAGGAATGACTGGCATATGCACTTCAGAGGTGTGTTCTCTATTGAATGTAGAGGATACTTTCAAAGAATTGTTTAAGGAGCAAAAATGCTATTGCTGAGAGAAAAGTTCTACAACATGGACCCTATGAAGTAAAATTTGTGTAAATACTCATGTATGTATGGAAGATTTAAAAATGTACAACACAGTTCTGTCTAAGCAGAGTTCTTTGAAGCTGTCAAATTAACATGCATGAGATAAAATCTCTCAAAAGTTCTTAATGTGATTAGGAGGAAAAGCCATTTTGTTTTCATTTTTTATTTTGTTCAAAACTATGACAACACTTCTTGAAATTTACCAATCTAATATTCAAGGACAAGAAAACACCTTTCTACACTCAGTATCTTTATCATCAGATATCTGGATGTTTTTGACATGTCAATTTGATGGCACATATATCCTAAAATTTAATTTAATTCTAACACTAACTGTCAGGGTTAGCATAGATTACCTTATCTCAGTTTGAGTTCAGTCCCACAAAACTTTCCCCTACCTCAAGTACCAGTTGCAAATCCACATTCTTACCAGTGCTTCTGAGAAGCAGGCTAGAAATTGTGATTGCCACTGAGACAGAACAGAAGAAATAAAAGATAGGTAAAAAGGAGACAAGGAAATGGTAACTGAAAATTGTACTTTGTTAGAAGACTGCAATTTTCATCCATTAGCTGAAGTCACTGAAGACAGCCGCAGGCCAGCACTCCTTAGCTAGGTTTATCCATCTTCCATACCAGACCCATCACTACAAGGGCATAAATTGGTTCCGTTAAGAAAGGAAGGAATTGGAGCCTGGCCCTGAGATAAGGATGACCCCAAAATCAACAGTCTTCACCAGATTTATACATCTTCCCTGAGAGACTACTACTAAAAGGGCATAAATTGGCCCAATTAACAAAGTAAACAACAGGTTGAGTGAATCCAGAGAATGTTTAAATCACTATCAAAACAAAACAAAACAAAACAAAACAAAAACAATCCTCTGAGGGGCTGGTACCCTTTCGAGGATGATGTTGTAGTTTGTAGAAGGGTGAGCACTTCTATCCCTAGATTTTCACCCCTCAAGAAAAGTATAAATATACACAATCTTAAAGTAAAACTTGTTTCATTTCTTGAGTGTGTCCTATAATGTCTATCTCTGCCAAATAAACCCGACTCTTGTCTCTTTCTGACACATTCTGAAAACTTTTTCTGCAGCAGGAGTCAGTGAACCTGCTGTAGCTGGGCAGGTTAAGTTTGGCACACTTTCAGCCCCAGTTCAGTGATACACCATGGCCTCATAGGAATTGATACTATGTTACAATACCTTACAGGACTCAGGGAAACACACGTTCCCAAGTACATTTCATAACATTGGATAAAATACAATGATGGGCAGGTGAATGAAAAAGTAGATAGGGAGAAGTCTAGGAAAGTCCTGAACATAGGAGCTCCAACCCTAGAGCAGTTGGGGTTCACTTTTCCCCTGGTACATAGAGGTGTTCACTACAGTGGAACTTCTCCAAGCCTTGTCTATAAGGATTTTGTTTTTGGTGACTTTACACAACATGTTCAATAAGTAACTCAATTTTGAGCTCCTCTCACCTTTCCATAGCTGTGGTGGAAAGAGTGGATCTGAAATTTCCAAGCTTCTATAATCACGGCTAGAAAATTTTGGTGATGAGAGTCCCTTTGTAAGAACATACTGTGATTGCCTCATTAGAACAAAAAATTCTTCTGTTTTTAGGACATTTCAAGGGATCTTGGAACACTGTAAGGAAATATGGTCAAAGATGAAATATAAGAATAGAAGATAATGCATCCTAAACCCATTTCAGCATGTTATAAAGATTTTAGAAGTTCTGTGTCAGAAAGTCAGGACAGAAGTTTTAAATGTATTGCAAAAAATAAGCCATATGATATCATAGAGGATTAACATCATGTAGACTGGAAGATATATGTTCTATCTCTGCAGATTTCAAATTATCTTCAGATAAGGAATTTTTAAAATTTCTGCTTAAGTGAAAACAGCTTTTATTTTGCAAAAGACAGATTTTTGTTGGAAATGATGGAAATGTCAAGAAAATGATAAGAAGGATATTGCTTGGAAAATTGCAGAAGATAACAGAGATATGAAACCTGAAAAAGGTTCATAAAATGTTGTAAAACTTTACATTGCTGTCTCGGTATGGGTTTTGCTAAGTTTTGTCCAACTGTTTATTATTTTTAATTAACACATAATGACTATTCAATTACAGTGTATATATGACATTTTGACATGAGTATATTAATAAAATCAAGTAACTAGGATATTTATCACCTCAAATATTTACTACATATTTGGCTTGGGATGGTTTAAAAGTCTGTCTTCTGTGTGTAAAATATGTTTATTGTTTTTAAAAAGAGTTCATTGTTTGGTTTTAATTTGTTTGGTTGGTTTTTTTGGTACCAGGAATAGAACTCAAGACCTTGCACTTGCCAGACAAGCACTTGTGCCACTGAGTTATATCCCTGGCCCCCACTGAACTATATCCCCAGCCCCAAGGTTTGGTTTCAAATCAGGCTGCACACCTTTCATCAGTCTATTTCTCTCACTATATCAAACTACCTCCAGCTAACAAGATTTCATTTAATCCAAAAAAAAATTGCCCTAATTTTTAGAGAAAAATTCCACCTCTAAGAACAGTTAACGTTAGTCTGTAATTTAAGACAAAATGAGGGCTAATATTTCATGTTGCTTTATACACACTTCTCACAGAGCTAGAAAGGTAAGTCTCCTAATTCAGGCAGGCATTGATACTGATGGGACACTACAGACCCTCCCACACACATGCACACACACACGCACACACACACACACTTCCTCCAAACAAAATTCAGAGCATGTCAAAAGGCAAAGGTTTGTGATGGTATTGACCAAAACCCTTGGAGTCAACAGTGTATCTGAAATTAGGGGGTATGCTGTTTTCAATTTGACCCTATGGTAAAGAAGTCTATTGTCATGTTCAGAAATAAAAATTTTGCATAGTACCATCATTTTTGAATTTAAAATTCTAGAAAAAATGTCAAAAAGGGTTATTTTGTTTTATTTCCTGGGATGAGGAAGGAGAGAATCTACAGGTTTGCATTTAGTTAAAATATCAAGAGAACTCCAGCACTAGGAAAAAGGCAGTTCATATAGCTGGCCAACATCTGAGGTATCATCGATGTGAGACAAGGTCCCAATCCATTCCTAAGGACCCTTTTGGCTCTGCACAGAAATTCCAGCAGAATAAGATGACTTTAAGCCTGTACTCAGAGCCTTAGAAGCACAGCACTATTAAGCGTGTAATAGTTAGTGAAGAGAGCGCAGAAACCCCTGAGGGTGCCTCTCCTCTTGCTCTGTCAATACACTCTGGTTATTGCTGCTTTCTGAAAATAGGGAGCTAAACAGCTTTCGTAGATCAACACATTGAATCCAGCAGGGACTCTGCAAAAAGAAAAAAAATGCTACTACACCATTACATAAGCACTGTCCCTTTGCTACTCATTGGGTTACTTGATGTCTCTCTTCTACCCTCTTGCAGCCTGTGGACATCTACTCACTAGGCATTGCTGGTTCTGAGACAGTGGTTTATTTCCTGTAATCTCAAGAAAAGAACCTAGTAAGAAAATAACAAGGAAATTGGTGGTTACACTGAATTGTACATTTAAGGAGAAATCTGAAAAATAACTACCACAGACATTTCTCCAGAACAAAATATGAATTTGCTGTTGCTCCTTTGAAAAGTCTTTTCTTTTCTGGGTATAACCAGAAATATATAACAATAAATTATTATTAGGCATAATAAACTTACTATGGTAGGGAATACTAGAATTTATTATGTTCATCTATTTTTGCACTTGAGCATTGACCTCTCCATACAGCATTTGACCAGCTCATCCTCGCCTCTGGTATCCATTATTTGCTTTACTTCCTTCCTTCCTTCCTTCCTTCCTTCCTTCCTTCCTTCCTTCCTTCCTTCCTCCCTCCCTCCCTCCGTCCCTCCCTTCCTCCCTTCCTTCCTTCCTTCCTTCCCTCCTTCCTTCTTTCCTTCTTCCTTTCTTTCTGTCTTGGTTAATTTTCTCTCATTGCTGAAACAAAATATCCAACACCCTTAAAGAAAGGAAAGTTTATTTAGCTCACAGCTTATAGAGGTTTCAGTCCATAATCAGCTGACCTCGAGGCAGGGTGGAATGGCAAAGGGGCAATTGTTCTTGGCAGTAGAAGATAGAAATTGCGGCAAGAACAAAAGGAGAAATAATCTTATTTCTGCCCCCTTTATCTTATCCAGACTGCTGCATTTAGGGGGTGCAACTCCAGTGAGTGGGGTGATGCAGCAATCACCCAGGCTTAACCCCAGCGCTCTTAATCTCAGCATTGCATGATGAATCAGTTACAAATTTTACATTAAGCTACCTCCAAAAAGACCTACCCCATGATCACATGAGGCTTTGGTGGAACATCTAGACAAAATCCATAATTTTATTCTTTTCTTTTCTTTTCCTTTCTTTTGTGTGTGGTTCTGAATGTTAAACCTAAAGGTCTTTGCACTGATCTAGACCTCAGATCACTTTTAAAAAAACTTTTTAATATTGATATAGAATCTTAAACTTGTGATCCTCCTGTCTCAGCTTCCTAGCATGGTGGAGTATTGGGAAGATTTTCAGAAGTAATTTTATTAGGAAACCTAAGAATTCAAATTTAAAATCCCAATTTTACAGTTTTTATTGCTCACTGTATCTGAATTCCACCTAAACAATATATAGTATTCTTTTCAAAATACTTTTTAGGATATTACTGTCTTTTTTTTCCCCAACAGATTAAGAAGTCCTCAGATGGAAACTTTGTAAACAATTACACACTTCAATTTTATACTTAGTAATAAATGGCATTTTGAAAAATTAAAGTCAACATTAAATTTGTCTTCTCAAAAATTTTATCCTTAATATTTTGAAAAAGAATCTTTTCCTTGGTCTGTCTTTCCCTCGTTTTCTTTTTTAAACACGATTCCTTCTTCTTTCATTAAGGTCATTGAATCACCTACTTAGGCACAAGATTTTAGAGATGGTAAAATTCAAGTCGCTTTTCTGTTTCTTTGTTTTGCTTTTTCCCAATCCTCAGGATACCAGACAGCTAACAGACAATTGTTATGTCAGGCTGAAAACTCACTTTCCAAATAAAAATTTGGATTAGCACAATTTCACATGAGTTTCAATGTAAATGAATTGTTAAATCTATATGGCTCATATAATGTACTGCCGATGTTTTTAGACTCTCATTCAAGTTGATATTATAAAACATAGACATTTCTAAGAGCAACATAGCATACTAAATTTTCAAAACCTAAGTCTACAATTGTGAATATTTTTCAAAGCAAAGTTATACTTTATAAAACACAAGAATATCTCTTCCAAAAAATGGAAAAAAGTTAGTCATTTTTAAGATTACAGAAATCTAAGTAGTTTACTATTTTCAGAAAATTATTTTAAAGACTAGATTTTAAATGTACATGTTTTGTTTGTTCTCTTTAAGATAAAATATGGTCAGGTCAGAGAACTGCAAAGAAAACACCTACATTCAGCAGAAGGGGCATACTGCATATCTTGTGATTAAAAATTCTTGGTTTGTCAAGAAACATGATAGTTTTATAAGGAAAATTAAATCTAATCAAACTTGATAAAAGTTTGTACTAATACAGAAAATTTTCCTCTGAGGAAAGAAAGATAATACCATAAAGGGCTCTTTTTTTTTTTTTTTTTTACTTTTCATTCTTGTGTATAATGCCAGACAAAAATATTTAAATGGATAAGTACTGACATATTAATACTGTTTTCATCTAAGGCAATTTTTCTTCTTTTGTCTTTTTAAAGATGTGTTTTATTATGGAGAAATTTTTGAGTTCAATAAATATTTTTCATTTCTGTGTGTTTTCTTCATTTTATATCTGACTTGGTGAGATCTTCTTTAACCTAAATGATTGTAAGTTTGTGTCTGTGTGCATCTTTATTTTATCTATCTAGAAATCTTTTTTGGAATAGAATAAGTAATGCGTATCTATTCTTTCAAATAGGTAGTTGATTATGATAATAAAACTAAAGACAATCTTTCTAGCACACTATATCTGACATGATATATTCATTGTAAACCAAAATCACATACATGTATATATATTGAATGTATGTATGATGTATGTAAGTATATGTATATGTACACACACATACACTGATTAATTTGTCTATTTTGCATAAGTATCACAGCCATGGTGTATTTTGAGAATATTTTTCAATTTTAAGATATGTTAATGTGCTTTCTCTTTGAATTGCATGTGTTTGAATTTTTTCTCGGATTATACTAAATTTTAAAATGTAAATTACTTCACAAATTATCCATAGATATTTTTAATGCTATGACATGTAATCACTAAAAATAAAGTTATATTCTTTTGATAAAATATTTTTCTATGCATATAAAGACATAGATATGTACCTAAACACACTATGTTACATTGCTTCTGTTGTTTTTCACTCATTTAAATGGTATCTTTTAAATGGTATTAAGTGGTATTCATTTAAATGATACTTTCCTTTTTTAGCTAGTGTTCTTGGTACATTTTAAATATTCATAATGATAGTACCCACCACAGGAGATTTGTACCTGCACATGATGTATTTTGATTCCTGTTTTCCCCATTCCCATTCCTTCCCTTCAATCCCTTTTCTTCCTTAGTTACAAAAGATTATTTTCCATTTTTTCCTTTCCCTTTTTAAAATTTTCCCTTCATTTCTTTCTCTCATTGCTGCTTAGTTCCTTTTCTCACTTGGAAATTTTTTTTTCTATTTCACAATATCTATTGTATATTTTGGTCCTTATTTACACTTTTGGAGCTCACCCCACAGAAACTGATATTTACATGTGTGTGGCCAATTTATTTCACCTAGGACTATGATCACAAGGTCCATTCTCTTTCCTAGAAATAGCTCAAGTGTATCCTTCTGCAAGGCTGAGTAGTACTACACTGTCTGAAAAAACTTCAACGTTTTTTATCCATTCATCAGTTGATGGGCATTTGGGTTGTTTTCAAGATTTAACTATTACAATCTGAACTGTTATAAACATGAGAGTGAATATATCACTGTGATATGGCACTTCTAGTTCTTTCAGAAAGATACCAAAATGGGAAATTTCTGGGTTGAATGGAACCTTTGAGTAGTAGGTATCTTCACACTGATTTCCACAATGTTTGCACCAGTCTGCACTCCCAGCAACGATGGAGAAATGTTCCTTTTCCCCATACCCCCACCAGCATTTGCTATTGGTTGATTTCTTGAAAATAGCCCTTCCTTATGGAGTGAGATGGAATCTCAGCATTGTTTACTTTGCATCTATCACATAACCAGTGATGTTGAATCTTTTTTAATATATTTATTTGTCATTTGTACTTCTTCACTGGAGAAGTATATATTCATCTCAGACCCCCAGTTTTGGATTGAATCTTTAAATTTGGGGAGGGTTAAGCTTCTTGAGGTTTTTATATATTCTATATTTAAGCCCTTTGTCTGAGGAAAAACTGACCAAATTTTTTCCCACTCTATGGATTGTCTTTTCACTCTGTTGGTGATTTATTTTGCTCTGCAAAAGTTGAAATGAAATCCCAATTGTTGATTCTTTGTAGTATTTCCCATCCATTTGGATTTTTATTCATGAGGTCTTTTCTTACTACTATGTCTTCAAGAGTTCTATCTGTTCTCTTTTTCAGGAGATTTAGTGTTTCTCTTTTAATATGCACATCTTTGATCCATTTCAATTTTAATTTACTATGTAGGGAGAGACCTACGTCTAGGTTTAGTCTTTGGCATGGGGCAAACCAGCTTTTCCAGAGCTATTTATGAAAGAGGCTATCTTTCTTCCAGTGAAGGTGTTTGGAACCTTTGTGAAAGAGAAGTTGGTTGAGTGTATTTGGAATTGTTTCTTTGTCTTCCAATCTGTTCCACTGATCCTTGGGTCTGTTTTTTTTTTTATTTTTTTTATTTTGCAGTTTTTATGACAATAGTTTGTAGTACTGTTTCAAGTCAGGGACTGTGATGCCCCTGCTTACCTTTGTTGCCCAGAATTGTTTTTGTTACTCTAGGTTTCTTTGGTTCCAAATGAATTTTGGTATTGTTGTCTGCAATCCTTTGAGATATGCTACTGGTATTTTGATTAAGAGTGCATTAAATCTGTATAACAATTTTGGAAGTATGGCCATATTCACTATATTGGTTCTTCCTACCTAAAAGCAAGGGACAGTGTTTCAATTTCTGATATTTTATTTGAATCTCCTTTTTAAGAGTACTGTAGTTTTCAATATAAAGTTCTTTCACTTTCCTCATTAGATTCAGTCTTAGGTATTTCATTTTTAGGATGCTATTGTGAAAGTATTTTTCTCAATTTTTCAATGAGTTTATTATTCATGTATAGAAAAGCTATTAATTTTTGAGTGTTTAATTTACATCCAGCTATGCTGCTGAATTTGATTCTTATATCTAGAAGACATTTGGTGGAGTTTTTAGATAATGCCATCTGCAAATAATATTTTAAAAGCTTTCGTTCCTATTCTATTAATTTTTTTCTCTTTTCTAATTGTTCTGGCTATCTTTCTTCCAATTTCTTCCATGCTATTAATTTCTGAGTATTGCCTTTATATTCTGCTACACAACTGAATTGCTTATTAAGTCTAGAAGTCTTTTGGTAGAGCTTTAGGGGGTCTTCTTTGTAAAGTATCATGTCATATGCAAATAATGATAATTCAAATTTTTCTGTTCCTATTTTAAATCTTTTTAATTCTTTCTGTTGTCTAATTGCTCTGGCTAATGTTTCCAGAACTATATTGAAACAAATGATGATAGTGGACATAATTGTCTTGTTCCTGATTTTAGAGTGAAAGCACTCAATTTTTGATCATTTAATATGATGTTTGCAGATGGTTTGTCATGGATGGTTTTTATCAGATTGAGATAAAGACCATCTATTCTAATTTTCTATAGGTATTTTAATCATGAATAATTTTTGAACTCCATCAAACACTTTTTCTGCATCCATTGAGATAACCCTGTGATTTTTCTCCTTAGCTCTGTTGATATGATACTACATTTATTGATATGTGTATGTTCAATACCCCTGCATCACTGAGATGAATCCTACTTGGCTATGGTGTATAATCTTCTTGATGATTTTCTCTAATCTATCTGCCAGTACATTATTGATGATTTTTGTGTCTATATTCATTATGGAGTTTCGTCTGTAGTACTCTTTTTCAGTTGGATCCTTCTCTGGTTTTGGTATCTGGATAATTCTTGCTTGCAGGAATAACTTTGGAAGCACTGCTTCCCATTCAATTTCATTGAAGAGTTTGAGGAATAGTGTCATTAGATGTTCTCTAAATCTTTGTAGACTCCAGTAGTTAATACATCAAGATCTGGCCCATTATTTATTGGTAAGTTTTTAAATTACATCTTCAATTTTATTGAGTGATACTAGGTTATTTGGAATTTTATATCTTCTTAATTTAGCTTTGGTAATTCATATGTAGCTAGTAATCTGTCCATTTCCTCTGTGTTTTCCTTCATATTTCAGTACAGGTTCTTAAAGTAGGTATTGATGATATTCTGGATTTCTGCAGGATCTGTTGTGATTTAATCCTTTTCATTCTGAATTTCGTGGTTTGAGTTTTTCCTTTCTTTGTTCAGGTTGGCTAGTGCTTTGTCAGTTTTATTTAACCTTTCAAAGAATCAAATCTTGATTCATTGATTCTGTGTATTGTTTTCTTAGTCTCAATTGCATTAATTTCCACTGTTATCTTTATAATTTCCTCCCTAATATAAGCTTTGGGACTGACCTGTTCTTTTTCTAGAAGCTTGTGGTTCATTATGAGATTGTTTATTTGAGCTTGCTCTATTTTCCTGATGTGGGAATTTTTTAGAGACTTCCCTCATAGTGCTCCTTTCTTGCATCCCACAGGTTCTGGTATGTGTATTGAAATTACCATTTAATTATTCAAACTGTCTAATTTCATAATTTCATCTGTGAGCCATTGGTCATTCAGGAAAGCATTCTTTAATTTCCATGTGTTTATGTAGTTTTTGTGGTTTCCTTTTTCACTGATTTTCAATCATGGTAATATTTATGGGACAGTTTCAATTCTTTTACATTTACTTAAACATGCTTATGAGCTAGCATGTGGTCTATTTTGGAGACTGTCCCATGCACAGCTGAGAAAAATGTATATTCTTATACTGTGAGGTGGAACACTCTATAGACATGTATTAAGTTCATTTGCTTGCCGATTTGGCTCAGCTCTGGTACTTTTTAATTTTTCTGTCTGGTTGATCTATTTGTAGCTGTGAGGTGTTGAGGTCTTCCATTACAGTTGTATTAGTCCTGTTTGGATTTTCATGTCTGTTAATATTTGTTTTGTTTAATTGAGCATGCTGGTGTTTGGTGCCTATGTATTTATAATTGTTATCTTTTCTTCTTTCAGTTTTCCATTAACAAGTATGTAGTGTTCTTTTTGTTTCTCTTAATCAGTCTTCACTTGAAGTTTACATTGTGTGCAAATAGAGTAGCTACCCCTGCTTTCTTCCAATTTCTTATCACAGGAAGTATTGTTTTTCTTCCTTTGACTATCAGACTATGAATTTCTTTTTGAATTAAAAATGTTTCTTGTGTGCAACATATTGTCAGATCTTATTTCTTGATCCATTCTGCCAAACTATTTCTTTTGATTAATGAACATTTGCACTGATATTTAGAACTAATATGTATTGGCTTATTCTTGTCATATATTTTTCTGATGGTACTTCCCTGTATTTCCTCTCTGTTTACTTGATTCCCTTGCCTGGTGGATTCTGTTAATATTCTTGGAAACACTGTCTTCCTCATCTCTTTCAAGAATACACTTCACGACATTTTGAAATGCTATTTTGTTGTTACGAATTCTTTCAGTTGTTCTTTGTCATGATGTAGCTTATTTCTCCACGAATTTGGAAGATCGTTTTTTAAGATATATCATTTTAGGTTTTTTTTTTTCTTTTTAAGGACTTGAAATATTTCATTCCAAGCTCTCCTTGGCTTAAGGGTTTTGTTTTGGAGAAGTCACTATGATTCTGTTGGGCTTTCCTTTATCAGTGTTCTGTTTCTTTTCTTCAGAAGATTTTAACATTTTGCTTTTAACATTTTCTCCAGCAGATTTTAACATTCTGCTTTGAGGCTGAATTTCTGAACATTTTGACTATTATCTACCTCCATGTAGATTTATTTTGGTCAAGCCTATTTGGAGTTCTATATGCTTCACTTAACTGTATGTCAAATTCTTTTTCCATGCTTGGGAAGCTTTCTGCCATTTCTTCTGCAAACAGGATATTATATCATTTGTGCTCTTTCCTGGTTTTTCCTTGAACCTGGTCAATCTTATTTTGTTCTTTCTTTGCATAACCTTGCAGCTGTTGGATTGCTTTGTCGTGGTCCCTTGCCACTTTTAAGAAATCTTTCTTTTTGTAATCACTGTTTAAAATCCTGAGTTCTAGATCTGATAATCTCTCCTCACGTTGGTTCACTCAGCTTTGTGTTCTTTCTATAGAATTTTTGATCTCTGGATGTCTTTTTAAATCTATTTTGTGGATTCCATTTCTTTCTTATGTTGAGTTTCCATTGTTTTCCTAAGTTTCTCTATTTTTAAAATCTGTGCCTACCCTAGATTCATTAAGCACGTCCTTCATTATGATCATGTGATTGTCTCCTCATTTCTACCTGAGAAATTATTTCCAATCTGATTTTCTGTATAGGCTCATTCATCTATTTTTAAAAAAATTCTGCTGCTTCCATGTCAGAAAGTTCAGGAGGGTGGCTACTGATTTCCTCTACCTTTTTGTGCCTTGGTTTTGTCCTGTGTGGGCTGAAGGTCTGGGAATGCATTTTGCTTCTACATCTTTATATTTTGTAGTTTTCCATTTTAATTTGTTTTCTGTGTTGGTGTTTGTAAATTGTTTATGGTAGGTTGCTTTATCACTGAGTATTGAGACTTCCCCAAGAGATGTATATTCCTCAGAGTTGTCTTCTAAGAGTATCTGGCTTTTCTAAGTGTATCTTCTGTCTGTCCCAAGCTCCTACCTTCCCACTTTATTAGGGATGAGAAGTTGCTATCTATTTGCATGGTCATCCAGTCTTTTGGTACTTGACTATGGTAATGACTGACTATGACTACAGAAAATCACAGTGTTATCATATAAGGGAGAACCACTGATTACAATAGGCATGACACTCTAGCTAAAAATAGTACAATTAGCAGTAACAATAGCATTAAGCACAGCCTACAAATTAAAAAACTGATAACTATTTATTTGGTACCTTTAACCACAGAAGCAAGATTTACAGTTACATAACAAAATCCAACATAAACCTGGAACTTGTATTTAGTGAGTTTACCTTAATACAGTGATTTTACCCCATATGATGAAAGTTAGAGTGATAAAGGCAAAAATAGAGAAATAAAGAGACATACAGTAAAAATAAGGCTGAAGGACAATGGCAGATCATCCACACTTTGGGGAACAAGAGAAGAAGACAAGAGAAAGAGAAAAGAAGAGAATATTGAAGCAAACAAGAAAGACTATGGACAATGTTCACTCACATGAAAAAATTGAAAAAGAGAATTGAAGGAAGAGAGAAAAAAGGACAAGCAAAACAAAAGACACAAGAACAGTAAAAATTTCAAAAAACACAGAAAATGGAAAACTAAATAAAGTAAAACAATGAAATTTCTCTGGTGTCCACGATTCTGTGGTAGTGTCCAGGTTAGAGCCAAAATCTGTACTTGGTAACCACCATATTTGTATTCAAATTATTTCTGGGTGTGGGACTGACCTTGGCCTCTGGTGTGGGGGCTGGAGCAAGTGGATTCAGCCCGCAATTTCTTGGATATCCCATGACAGCCTACCCCTGTCTTTTAACAATATGTGTCTCCATGTCATTCACACAATCACTGTAGCATCCATACAGAGATAGCCTGAAGCTGCTACCAGTACTGTGTTCAGTTGTCCCCTTCTGGGCCTTGCATAATTTCGTCTGTTTTACTCTGCTGACATGTCTCTCCCTTCTCTCAGGCGACTGAGTGCAAGGCATGTGGAATGATATTATTTGATTCACCACCTTTTGCCACCATTGGTGAGATTCTTCACCTTGTTATTGCCAGAGGTTCCAGTTAGCTGCTATGGCACAGAATACAAAACAAAACAAAAACCCCAAACAAACAGAAACAACAGCAACAACAAACTGCCAGCCTATGGGGAGGGAGCACCTTCTGGTCACTCACCCCTGTGGATGTGTGCCAGTGAAATTTGCTACCAGGATGTAACATCCTCTGGCAGAAGGCAAAAGGGGCAAAGGACTATATATCCTAGATCTGTCCATTGTGGCTTTAGTTTGTCATGCTATTGCAGTCCATTAGCTTTTAGGGACTTTCCATAATAGAGGTTTCTGTACTGCATGAAGGTGGATATCTCTCAGGCAACACTCTTGGCTGCTTTGTCATATTATAAAGTCCTACACCTGTGTTTTATTTAGATCTACTTGTCTCTTATTTCAGATTGATTTTGGCATCAGGATGTATGACCACCCCAACCTGTGTTTTTAGTTGATCTTCTGAGTAACTCCAACATTGTTCCTGCACCATTCAGCCATGTTGAATCTCCACATAAATACTACTTAGCTGTAATGCTTTTTGGCAATATTGACTGCTAAATAATATATCTGTCAGATATATATATATATATATCTTATTTTAACAGCTGCTTACTATTGCATTTATCTATTGACAAACACATAGAACATCTTCAAAAGTATAGTAATAGGGTTTAATAAATGTATTTGCAAACCTCTTTAGGTGTACTTGAGAAGTTTTCTGTGAGATAAATATCAAAACATAATATTTTACTGACTTTATTTTTTGAATTTTTGAGACAAAAAGTGAGACCCAGAAATTGGGTTTCGCTGCAATTCAGACAGGCCTTGAACTCTCTTTGTAGCCCAGCCTAGTCTCAAACTCAGTGATCCTTTTGCCTCAGCTTTCTGAGTGTTGTGATTACAGGTGTGTGCTACCATGCCTGGTAGAATAGTAGTATTGTCTTTTTTTAATCTGTTTTGCTGCTGGGGCTCAAATCCAGACCTCAAGCATCCTAAGCAAGCACCCTGCCACTGCCCTATAGTGTTGCTGCTTTTATTGACATTTTAAAATAATTAAATGTATTATATTTATTTTAAAGACTTAGGACAAGAGATTTGGGTAATTTTTCTCTTTCTGGGGTTTAAAATTAGTATTAAATATGAGATAATGTTTAAAATGTTGATTTGGCTTGAACCATGGTTGGATGAGAAAGTCTGAAAAATTTATTCACTTATAAGCTCTTTCTATCCTTTTATAAATTATTTTATAAGAGAGAACATATTTTTAAAGATCACATAGAAAAATGTAGAATTTAAAGTGAACTATTTGTAACCATTTTCAAGATGAACAGAGAAAAAGTTCCTCCATTTGACATACCCCAGACCCAATTTTTTCCTATCTTCCAAAAGAATCACTCTTCTGATTTTTCTATAATTAGCTCTAAATATTTTATAAATTTAACATCACTAGATTTTACACTTAAGCATGTCCTTCACTTTTGTGGATACTTTTTAAATAAGTCCATCTTAAAACTTTTAAAGCCTCTCTTGATCTCATTTTTCCTACAGTTTATGCCATAAAAACCACAGGCTACTTGATAAGTAGGTTCAAATTTTCTAAAAACAAAAGCCAACCTAAATGAAACTGAAATGCAATGCAAACTGAACTGTATTTTTTTTTGCAAAATATACAGCAATTAGGTTAGAGCATTGATTGGCAAGGAGTGGGTCGCTAACATTTAGAATAGGAAAATATGGCAGACTTCGTTGTAGCGTAAAGCTTGAGCTTTGAAACCCTAAATTCAATTAAGATTCCTTTTTCCACAGAATAGCATGTTCTCTTTAGGAAGGAGCAAGTTCTAATGGCTAGTATTGAGGTAGTTTTTTGATGATCACCTTAATTTTCTTCAGTACCAATCAGAGTGTGTAGATCTCTGATCAGACACAAGTCCAGTCAGCATTTAGAGGTTTGACGCAGAGTGAAAAATCAAAAGGTAACATACATTTAAGAAGAATCACAAGGTTTTGCTAACTTTCACTCACAGAAATAGGGATTATTCTGAGATACAGTGGTCCAGTATGCAAGGAGGAGTCATCTCTTGACCCCATCCCAGGGATCTAAGGATGGCAATGTGAGCCTATCTTTTATGGAGACATTTCTTTGGTTATTATGACGCTGAATATATTCTCTTGTATTCATTTTTCATTTTGTTGTCTATTTAAATATTTCATCTGTTCTTCATTTGTTTCTTTAACTTGTTTTAACTTTCCAGGAACTTCTTTTATCCTCCATTCTCTTCTGTTGCTCAATGCACACACAAACACACATACACAAACACAAACGCTCATACACACATGCAAACACACATCCACACACATACATATTTCTTATCTTTTAATTTGTTTGCTATTCACATATAAGCTTACTGGTTCAAATTTACTTTTTGTCCTTTAATTCACAGCTGCATTCTCAGTTAGGTCTGAATCTATGAATAACTCTTTACTCTTGATTCAGTTATTCTCCATGTAGTGATTTATTTATGCAATAACATCAGTATTGCCCTCTATCATTGATTTCTTTTTCTCTTTATGGTGCTGATGAGCCACCTCAGGCCCTCACACATGCTAAACAGGCCTTCTACCACTGAGCTACATTCCCAGCTCAGTACGCACTGAATTTTAAACAACATCGACCAGTTTTCTTTTACTATCTGCGTCACACAACTTTATTCTTGTCCATCTGTTCTGATGATTTATGACATTTAGAGGTGAACCAGCAGAAATAGGGGCAGCAAACTGTTTCTTTTACTGTCTGAGTCTATTTTGTCTTCTGTGTTTTATTTTCCTGTTTTAATACATTTTCAAATTATGACTTATAATGTATTATGAATTAAGTGGATTGAATGCCATATCTTTTCTTGCTTAAAAAATTATAGGCATTAATTATAAATTTTAATAAATGTTAATTCATGCAAATGTTTTAAATGCCAAGGAAACAAGCACTGAATAATTGGGTGACTATATCAGTGTGATTAGATGAGAAAAGAGAACCACTTTGAGAGAAATGGAATTAAGGATAGATTATATGGAGTCAATCTTTTTGTCTGGGAAGATGGACTGGCAGAATCCTGTAAATGGACACTTACATGGGGAGAGATGATAATCAAGCACTACGAAGAAGAGCTGATCAAGAAATCCATAGAAGGCTGCTGCCCCTGTTCCTGGTGCCTCACCTGTGAATGTCATAGATCATCAGAACACGTGGACAAGAATTAAGTTGTATGATGAGTAAGGTAAAGCTGGAATAGACTGGACTCACATTAGCCACTCGAAATCTGCACATACAAACTGGATTCTCAGGATGGCCTGGAGCTCAGTCCTACCTCTTCTTATATTAACCTGAAAAAATTGCTGATACTCCTTTACATAGACTTGTACCTAACTTGGCCTAGGACTTAAACTAAAGGAAGCAATCCAGCGCTGCAGAGGAGATTGTAACATAAATATTTGGTTCAATAAACCAGGAGTTCTGTAATATGTGTGTTCTGTAGAAATACTGGTGTTTCTGCACTAACTACCAGTAAAACACTTTTTCTTCATTTCCACCTTCCAAATTTCATACAAATTTGTTTTTTCTAATGCTTAGCCCAGAAATAGGTGGGCAGTAAAAAATCAGGTGATATAGTTCCAATTTACCTCAAACTTATTACAAAGCAATTGAAAGACTTTTGAAATTTCCATTATGCTGTACAACCGTACTCTTCTTCCTTGATGTTTTCAGAACAGCACTGACAAAAAATATAATCAATGTTCCTTGAAAATCTCCACATCATTGTGGTCGTATGTTGCAGATACACTACAGTGCATGTCAAGTATATAATTACATGTCAAAACCATTTTAAAATTGTATGAGGATTAAAACAATGGTTTATTTCCTTTTTGAGTCACAGAAGAGAAGTATTGACACAGGTTGAAATATTCTTGATTAAATTTTTAATTACATAGTTTTACTTCAAGGTCTTAGTTATTTTCTTTAATGATTTAAAACAGTGTAAGGTTGTGAACTGTTTAAACTATAATGCTCTTCAGTTTAGCAAAAATCTGCTAAGGAAGTTTACTTGTCAAACAATTTTTCCACACTTTTCAAAGCTATCTAAACATAGTTCTCTTTTCAGTGTCTGACCTAAATGTATTTTCTTTAAATGGAAAGAACCTAAAGAACAAGGCCTCAGGGATATGGAACTACCTGAGCTATTCACTCCGAGCCAAGGAAAACATAAATATAGTCTTGCCAAGGTATTGGGGTTTTGCAAGGCACTGTAAATTGTTTTGTGATAGATGAACCCTAGGAAAACACATTGACTCTGTTAGAACAATAAAGGAAACAATAGTCACATAAAAAATATGCCTAAGGGCATACAGAGACATTACGCTATAAAGCTAGTTGGTGGTTTATATTTAGTTGGTCTCTTATATTTTTGGCAAAACTGAGAATATAGTTAAAATACTATAAATAGTGAGAAAACCATAGTACTTAAAAGTGCTAAATACTTACAACCAGGAAAATGTCAACAGAGTAGAGACAATAATATAATTAAAATATTGTAGCAAGGCAAACTGACAAGAGATTGATTTAAAATAAATGTTATATTAACATTTTGCACCTCTGATAAAAGTAAACGTTTTCAGGTAATGCTTTAAAATGACTAATTTTGTCACATACTTGCTGTTGTAGGGTAAAGAAAATATTTGTCATTATTCAGTCATTCTCCTTTTCAATTTGAAAGTTATAACATTCATCTTGCTGATGGAACTATATAACAAAAATTTCACCCTACAATTCTCTATGATGTCTCTTTTAAGTAAGTACTTCTGTTATATAACTGAATTTGCTTACTACATGGATTTAGCAAGTAAGTGAACTTATATAACATGGTAACTGATGTGCTTGGTTACAAACAATGAAAAGGAAAAATGAGAGGCAAATATTTATATTTAATACTGGAATAATATAACAGTACAATATAAACTGTATAGATATGTGTTAATATATAATTGTATATTAACACATAAATATATCAACATAACAGATACATGTACAAATTTCTAAATATGTGAATTATAAATTTATAGTACTTTTATGTGTCTATTTGTACTGACGTGAGTAGCAGGGAGACAAATAGCAGAAATGAAGTTATTACACAAAAATACATAGAACTGTTTCACCTAATTTTCCAGAAATAAATATTAACTCATGTAAAACTTTTTCATGACAATAAGAAAACTATTATTGGTTATCAGTGAATTATTTGAGAAGAAAACAGATGCATAGGTCATCAGCATAAACCATGCACATACGTGCAAGCAAATAGAAAATTCTCAGTAGAAAATAGTGAGTCAATATGTATATGAATAATATAATTTATAATATATTAGTATTTTTGTTGAAAAATGTGTTAAATTCAAAATGAGATATTTACAGTTAGGTCACTATAAATAAATAATTCTGTCCAAACAGAACTACAATAAGGTTATAATTAAAATTAAAAGATTAATAGTAATTTAAGTGAAAAATCTTTATTGCAATTGTAAAAACGAATCAATATTGAGTAAATTCATAATATAAATCAAAGGCAGTAAACACATTCAACTAAATAAAAATAAGCAGCAGAAACAGAACACTTACATGAAAATTGCAAAGCAGTTCCAAATAATTTCTAATATTCAGTAAAATATAAAATAAAATACTAATTTTTCTTCATAATTAAGAAAATTTGAAAACACTGTAATACTCTCATAAGTGATTCTATGTAGTCTTGTTCAATAACAATTTTCAACAATTTCAGAAGAATTTATATTGGTATACTCTCCTTGGAAAATCATTTTTTAAAATTTTATTAGTACATGTTTGCAGTACATAATGATTACATTTATTGTAGGGGACCGTTATGTGTACATAACATATTTCAGTTCCTTTCTTCCCTTTCCCTCCAACCCCTTTTATTTTTCCAGAATCTTATTCATTTATTTACTTTATAAGACCTCGTAAATTTAATTATCAAATTCATGGATTAATAACCAGACTAGTAGGCTAAAAATCATATAAAACACATAAAACAATTGTACTAAGTTAAGGAACACATTTAGACACATTATCCATGCTGTATTACAATATTTTTTACTCTATCTCTTTATTCCTATTATCTGTTTTTTTATTTGTCTTTATAAATATATATGCTTTAGTATATATAGTTTATCATGTGGGGGAAACACTGTGATATTTAAGATTGCATGTCTGAATTACTATAATTTATTATTTCCTTCATTTATTGTTTCTAGTTGAATAATTTTATTTCTGGAAATATTATTCCTTGTAATTCATTGTTTAAACTAACCTTAAATGCCAAAAAATGCCAAGAAATGTTTTCCAAGATTTAGAGCAGAAAGAAGTACTGAAATTTATTTGTTGGACATTATATAATACATACTTGATGCTATCTGATAAAATAAGAGTATTTTTTAAAATGTGCATCTTACTATGTTTTAGGACATAAGGACTTTCACTTTGGATTGCCATTCTAATGACTAGCTTATTTTATATCTCCGCATGTACAAGTTGTAGTGTAAACACTAGATACTTTCTCTTCTCACTATTAGCATTGCCCAGGTGCACATATTTCTGACGAAGGAATTTTTTGCAGTGGATACCCCAGATGTTCTTCTATAAGCATTCTGTCAATACGTCAGAGTATGCAGCAAGTCTGCTACCCACAAAGCACTCAAAGAAAATAGAGAAAGAAAAAGTGATCCCAAAGATTTGAGTCCATATTGGAATATTTAGCCTTATATTCTTCAGAGTGGAGGAGAGTAACAACCAGGACAATAAATTTGAGACTGCTAATGCTAACTCACTTCATGTCTGTGGAATAGGTGAAGCAGGAGTCACATATTAGATGTTAATTAAGGTGACATATGGAAATATTAATCAATCAATTAATGAATTAATAAGAGGAAGGGTTAGAAAGAGAGTATGCTGAAGAATAAAGGAATTATATTTGAAAGGACTGTCTCTAGTAGTGGGGGTGGAGGATGACAATTAGTAACTATATTTAAAAGTGAGAAAATTATTATCTTCAGGTTTGATCTATCAACAGAATTTATAGTGGACTTTGAAAAACTATTCACATTCTTGTACTACTTTTAATGTTTAAGTTTTGGTTACATAAACTCAATTTAGGGTAGATTCCTATGTTCTAATTTCTAACCCAAGAAAACTAGAATATAATCAATGTTTCCGAGTTTACCAGTTATCAACTTACCACTTTTCAGTTCCACCATCACTCTTTTTGTTCTGCTTTGTAAGATCAAAGATGGGCTATGGTATGTGGTATCATCATGACTTTAATTTCTGCATTACTCCAAAAAATGAATTCCCCCAAATGCTAGCAAACACTCTACTGCACAGTTTTCTGTTCATTAATTTAGCAAGTTCCTCTTTAGTTAACTTCTTTGCCATCCCATGTCTAAAGCAATGATCTCTCCTTAAAGGTCTGAGTCTCATCTTTAGGACATTAGGTGTGGTTTGGGGTTGACTGTCACTCTCCCATGGGTTTTTCTTCCCTAGGAATTCTATATCAGCACAACAGTAGAGACTAGCCTCTCTATATTCACTATTTCTGCTTTGTACAGATAGATTTATATCCGTCTTAGTAATTATTTCCTATTTATTATTTAACACATTTGGACAAAATCTCAACAATTCTAGGACTTTTCAAAATTTCAAGTACAGTCTGTTCTGAGACTCAAGACATTCTTAACTGTAAACCTGGGTAAAAAACAAAGCAAAGCAAAGCAAAGCAAAATAAAATGAAACAAAACAAAACAAAACAAAACAAAACAAAACAAAACAAAACAAAACCCTTGGATGATCCCAAGGTGCAATGGCACAGGGTGAACTTTCCAACTCCAAAAGGGAGGAGTAATGGGATGAGAAAGAAGCAGACCAGAGGAAGACAAAACTCAAGGGCACAAATATTAAGTCCTATAGGTTCATACCTGGCATCTGGGACACATGGTGATGAGATTTGAAGTCCAAAGGGTTTGGGCAACCCTATCCCGATAGCCTTATTTATTGATGCCTTTGTGAGCTTTCTCTGGGATTGGATTTTTTTTCCCTGACTATTGTTTAGATCCTGGCTTCTCAGATTTAGTGGTGTTTCCATAGTAAAGATGGGTTCATTGCTACAGCTTTATGCATTTCTAGTTCAAAGGATTGTTTTCTGGTATTCCAAACTTTCTTTTGCAATGTAGGTGGAAGCCTCTTTGATTTTACAATTGTTGAATTCTGTATTTGTATAAAACCAGTATCACAAAGACAATGCCAAGTTCTGCTGTCAGTATGACCAAAAGCCAGTTTCCCTTGGACTCTGACTACAGCGGTCTCATAGTGCCTGGGTGGCTGAACATAGTGAAACCAATTCTCAGTGATTACTTTCCTACAAATCCCCTCTCTTGCAAGGTTCCAAGGACCTGTCTCATCAATTCAAAATTCATACTTTTGTACCTTTGGACCTGCAGTTTGTGAGACCTTGTGATTTCTGAGAAGAACCTCAAAGTGATTTCTGAGAAGAACCTCAAAGATATTTCTTCTTATCCTCATACAAACTATTTAGTTTCTTTCTAATAGTGATAATCTCCTCACCTGCCATATTTCCTTTGGCCTTAATTTTACACACAATTCCTTCTGGGCTAAAATTTAAGTTTTCATTTTTTTGCTAGCCTTTGCCCCTCAACTGTCACTGGAAACTAGTTAAAAACATCCATTGGTGCCAATGCCACAGCATGAAGATTAGGCTCCCTTTGCATTTCTGTCACCAGATCAATTATCCCCCTCCTCCTAATATCAGTCTCTCACAAGTCTCAGGACGCAGACAAAAACGTAGACAAATTCTTGCCTGAATATACTACCCAAGCCCTCAAGTGCAATTTCCAATAGAGTTGTAACTTGCAACTAAAACCCCCTGAGTGTGGCCTCTACTGTCTGGATTTCTATCAGCACTTTGTTGTTCTGAGCTCTGACAGGAATTATCTTCCAGATTTTATGTGAAAGGGGAAGAAACTGCTAGGGAAAGAAGAAAAGGAAACAGAGGAAAAATTTATATATATATATATATATATATATATATATATATATATCATAGATAAGATAATGTACTACTAATTTCTATTGGTTTATTGAAAGGGATAGTTTATGCTTAATTTTTTGACCAGTTTTACATTCTTTAATCTGATAATCTGAGCAACTACTTTGAAGGTAGCAATATGCAATGTAACAACCATTGTTGATTTCCTATGTCCTTGCTTTGAAATTCCATATCATTTTTAATGTTTCTTTAAATTTTATTGTCTTTAAAATAACAGGAATTTATCCATCAGGCTCTACTTAACTAATTCTCAGGTGTCTCTAGCCTGCATTTCCTAAATTTTTCAATCTTCTCTCATTAATAAGTCCCAAGTCTTCTAAACTACAAGATAAGGAAATTTACAGTAATGACCACAATGCTGTACCAATTGCCCTATTAGCTTTCTTTTCAATAGGACACAATACTCAATAAACATGACTTACAGAAGGGGAGACTTAATTTGGCTTATAAATTCAGGGAATTTACTCTAAGGTCAGTAATCATTAACTGTTCCTTTCAGTAAAGCGATAGAAGTCAGTAGTACAACTTTGTTAACTATCCTTTATATACATATATACATAATTTCCCCTTCTTTCTTTTCTGTTTTCCCTCACCCCAGTTGCTCTTTACTTTTGAGCATTTTCCTTTCGTTTCAAAATGTCTTTCATACCTCCTAATTTTTATTCACTCTTTCATGTTCTTACTCTAGTGAGACAATATGTTGCTTACACATGGAGATCTGGTTTATTTCACTTATGAGTATGGTCTCTAGCTGTGACCATTTACCTGTGAAAGCCTCGAGTTTATCTTTCTTTATAGCTGAGTAATATTCCATTATATAAAAGTACCACAATTTTTTATCCATTTCTCAGTGGATGGACATTTGGGTTGCTTCCACAATTTATCAATTACAAATTGCGCTGCTATAAACATGGCTGCACATATATCGCTATAATATGATGTTCAGATCTTCTGGGAAAATACCCAGGCTACATATTATTTTTAGAAAAATATGTAACTTAATTTTGGGTAATATTAAGTGGAGCGTAAATCTTTGCTTTTTTTTTTTTCCTCTGCCAAATCAGAAAGTGGGAATTTACTGAACTGTTCCAAGACAAGATCTATTGGGATTCCAAAGTTTCTAAAACACAAAAGCTTAACAAGATCAATCCAGAACATATATCAGGGGAATTTCAGAGTTGCCTGATGTATCCTTATGACAGATAGCAAAAGAAAGACATTTTATCAAGTTATATCCGCAGCAAGTGGGTCATTGTATGAATTTATATGAAGATAAAAGTCATCTGGATCAGGAGTGGGCTAAATTTCTTTCAGTATTTCAGGAAACCTAGATGCCTTTATTGGTGCTGTAGAATGTTCAATACTCTAGCTTGTTTTCAGATCTCTTTAGTGAAAGCTATAATTTCCTAGGTTGTACACCTGTCAAGACATTCAGTGACTTCTGGTCAGTACAAAAAAGAAAGTAATCTTAGGAGCCCTATAACTTCTACTCTACAGAGTTCTCTACACAGTACATATTCCTGATGTCTATTTATGTGAATTGTTCTTTAAAATACTGACCCATCTATTATTATTTTAGGACATGCATTTAAATTCAAGTTATGTGATTTTGTATATGATAAATAATGTAACATTTAAATTCTCTATTCCTGAGCACTGCTAGACTGACTTATTTTGTTCTTGGATTTTTACTTTGCTTTTTGGAAAAAAGAATTACTTTCTGTACAGTAATCATGATTTAAACAAATGATAAAAAACAATCGACTGTCACTAAGGAGATTTGAAGAGAAGCTCATAATCACAAATAATTAAATAACTACCCTGATTAAACTTCACATGATATGATCCATAGCAAGGGGTATTTGTTAATAAATATCTTGATTAATTCATTCATAAGTCTCAATAACAAATGAGAATAATTGAATTATTTTGCTATTCTTCACACAAATTGGAAATACATTTGTTGAAGAAATATCATGAGATTCAATGAGAGATTGGAAATGCAAGTATGTTGATTCTAGACAAAGTTCTCCAAATGAGATGCCTAAAGCAACCCCAAGACAATTATTTGTTAGCCCTCGTGTCTCACTTACACTTTTTTTCCTGAATAGAGTCATCAGGTACTAGCTACTAGTTACTCCTTATGAAAGGTATTTAAAATGTCAAATATAGTATATTTGAAGGAACAACCTATGAGTCCCTTTTAACAGCTATCTAAAACACTTGTTTCTTAATATTCAGCTAGCCTTTCACTGGTTTGATTTACCAAGCTGTGACATTAGACACTTTTTAAAAACTTTTCTAAATAGCTGTTAATTTAAAGATTATACTTATAAGAATACTAACTAGCTGACCTGAAACTATTGTAGGAGATAACATTATGGGATTTTGCCAAACAAAACTAAAAATCTCTATATAGAGCTCTCCACTTTTTTATTAGCAATAATAATCAAAATTCATATTTAAATTTGATATTAATCTTATACTTGCATACAGCATATTTTATAATTTCATTTAAATTTTATATTTATATAATATCTATATATCCATACCAGGTAGGTTTGATATAAGAGTGGAAAGGTAGTTTAGTAATTTGGAGTCAACTAAAGTAATTCATACTTTAAGAGAGTTTGGTAGAAAAAAGTCATAAATTCATAAATATGACAAAGACATTTGTTCCTATTCAATATTTCTTCTACTAGAAAAGCCATACCAGACATGGCAGGGCACACTTGTAAACCCAGCATTTGGGAAGTTGAGGGGGGAGGATCACTGTGACTTGAAGGCCAGCTACGTAGTGAGTTCAAGACCATCCTGAACTACATACTGAGATCCTGTCTCATATCACCAAAAAGAATGATAAAATAAAAATTTAGAAACTCAGTAAAATTGAAACGAAGGAATATTTGAATATTGAAAGTATATATAATAAATTCTACATAGAATACTTTATATATTTACTATGTATTTTCTGTATATATATGTGTGTATGTGTGCATTTTGGTATAAAGATAGATTCTCATTTAATCAGGAAATAATAAAGTCAGAAACAAGACAAGGATGATCATTATTTTAGTATATGATTTCATTTGCCAGTGTCATTGAACACAGTAAAAAAATTACCGGCATAATATTTAAAAAAGGAAAAATTAGACTGTGTGATAATCTGTGAAAAATTCAGCAAACAAAAGGAAAATATGCTACCCAAATTATAAAATTTAGTAATATTGGAAGTCATATATGTTGATGAAAATAAATTACTTTTTTTGAACGATTACAATATTTTAGAAGTAAAAGAAAGGAGAAATAGAAAACAAAATCAAAGAAAGTCATAAATCCAGTTAATAACGTTGAGGGCATACTATGCTATGCCTGTGATAATTTAAAGATATAAAAAGACTTGAACAGATGCAGACACTCTAAGTTCCTGGACAGGGAAACTTAATGTTGTAATGATAACATGTTTTAACACATAAATTTAATATCACTCCAGTAACAATACCATTAGAATTTTCTCAAGGTGAGATGAATATATTACAATTCTTATTTGGTAGAAATTTGTAAGGATAAGTGAGAAAAAGAGAAAATAGAGGGTAACAAAAGTGGGAAATTATATTAAATATAACAAATATAATTAAATATTAAAATATAAAGTCTCCATGATTTAAAAATTATGTTTGTTCATGAATAGTATGTAACCAATAAAACAGAGTAAAAAATCGAGAAAGTGACAAGTTTGATGTCAACAAACAGTAAATAATGATAATTGTTTTCCAAATGAACAGTGATATGATACTCTTATAGCAAGTAATGTTAAGAAAACAAAAAACACACAGAAATGGAAAAACCTAGATTCATTCTTAACAATGTCTCAAGGTAAATTTTAAATAAGTAATATGTTTAAATGTAAAAAAACACAAGATAGGAGTATCTAACTTTCCCTGCTAGGAAAAAAATGCTGGTCACGGACTTGTTTAGTTCATTTTCAGTGGACAAAAATTACTGTATTTTGTAAATGGAAATGCCAATACTAATATAGAATTCTCTCTCTGTCGCTCTCTGTGTCTGTCTCTCTGAGAAACAATGATGTACCTCGTTTCCAAAGACCAGTGATATACAAGAAAGATGCAAAAATAGTAATAAAAGTTAGCTATTTTATGGCTAAATTTGAGGGTTTTTTTAGGACTACAATCAGCAAGTTAACTAAATGCTGTAGCTGAAAACACCACCAATAAGTATTTTCAGCACAGGTAAGAGAAATGCTACAGAAGATGAGTCTGGTTATTTCTGCTCAAGTTTCCATGGAGCAGCCCAGCTACCAGACCTGTGAGTGACCAGGGGTCAATGGTCCATTCAGCCTCCAGCATTCAGTTTCCAACACTGCAACAGCAACAAGTAGTCTATACTCTGCATTTTTCAAATTATAGACCCATAGAATTCATAAGCATAAAAGTAATTTTTTATTGTATTACATTTTAGAGAAATATGTCACATTGCTAGTAAATTTGAAGAACTACCTGGTAGTTAAATGCTACTTTAGGAAAAATTCAAAGTATGTGAGAGTAAGTACAAGATCAAGAAGTAGAGCAAACAATGGAAAGACACTGTTAGGAGGAGCCTACTCAGTTTATCGAGGGCAGGAAACAACTAGAAATCAAAGAAGGGGCCAGGGACAGTCTTGGTGAGCATGCTGCTAGTGATCTACCTCCTCCAAGTAGGTCCCATTTCCTAAAATTTTCACCTCCACCCAGCATCTCATTAAGCTATGAACCAATCCGTGAATTAATTCATTTGTGAGTTCATAATCCCTATAGTATATTCACCTTCCAAAGCCTCCTCCTCTGAACACTGCTGGATGGAGAACCAATACTTCAAAACACTGGCTTTTAATGAATATTTCGACTATGAACTATAAGTTCCTTTCCTCTGTATTTTTAGCTAAGATATAACTTCACAAGCTATAAATATATTTTAAGAGGAGATAGCCTAAGTGGAAACATTTTTTATTTCAATACAAATTTTATTGCCTTTATACAGTACAATTTAGGTCTATGTAACATGAGATAATCATCTAATAATTTGAGAGAACATGGTAAGAAGGTTTTATGGGCTATGATGCGTTACCTTGGAATTCATGTGTTGAATTTCAGCACCTCAAAATGTGGCTAGACTTGGAAAAAAGATCTTTAAAAGTACGATTGAGGTTAAATGAGATAATTAAATCCCAAATCAAATATGACTAATATTCTTATTTGAAGAGGAAAATTGGACCCAGATACCCTGTGTATACAAACCAGAAGAAAGGATGTGTGAGTTGGTTAAAAGAAGTCAACAAAAGAGTCATCAGGAGATGCTAAACCAATATGCCCGTCTTGGATTGTAACCCCTCACACTGTGAGAAAAGAGCTGTCTGTTTTTTGGGCCACCCAGTCTGTAGCATTTTCTCTGACAGCCACTGTAAACTGGTATAATGGGGTTATTTGGAATTTGTTTGTACATATTTTCTGGAGGCTTAATTTTGTCAAAAATGTAAGTAGATAAATATTGTGTATTTCTTGTTAAATACAATAAAATAGAGATAAAACCTCATGCATAAATTAAAAATTGTATGTTTGAAAAATTAAGTTTTCCAAAAATGTGTGTATGTTTGTGTGTATAATGATGCTCTACACATCCTCAAAAGATGTAAAGATTTTCTATTCAATTTCTTTATCTGTGATCTGTGAGGTAATAAAAGTTCCATGATTTTCTCTCTCCTCTCCCTTTTTCTTTCTTTTTGGCTTGGTCAGGAGAAATAGAATTTCATATGAGTGTCAAACATTTATCGCAGTGCCTAGAACAATTATTTAAATGATTAATAACATGTTACTATAATTCCTCCCCTTGAACTACTCTGCTGTTGTTCAAAATTAAACTCTAACTCTAAACATGCCCATTGGTCTTTATGGTATTCCCTTGCTACAGGACCTGTATCCACATTGTCAATATTTTTGCTTTGTAAATAAATCATGCTGCCTTTTATTCATTCTTTTGCCAACAACGTATCATCAATTATAGTTCAAATTAGTGGGAATGGATAGGACTTGATACAGGAAGAGGAAATAATATAAAATTAAGGAGTGGAAGTTATACTCATTTCAGCCCTTTACCATATAAAAACTAAAAAAAATATTGGGAGAGAGAGGACAGCCATCAACCGATTTAATTTGTCTATTTGTATTGGTAAGCTGGATGGTGTAGTAGGGCAAATCACACTGAAGTGAAAATATTACAAATGTTAGTGCATTACAAGAAAAGAAAATCACAATAATGTAAATATCTCTTTAGATATTCCCTGAACCAATTATCTTTTATCTATAAAAATGGTTATGCTCCCAAATATGTTAGGAATTACTAAAAATATTTTCCTTGCTGTAATGGAATGGTTAAAAGTGTAATGAGATTGTCCTATCAATAGTCTTATTATAATTTACTAGTTCCCAAAAATTATCTCATTCAATTTTGAATAGAATAATAATAATTTTGCTGCTTTAATATACATTGTCCACTACTGTTAGAAGATCTAACAGATTTTATTCTAATTGAGCATGCTGTATTTTTAAGTATTCATCTCTACATATTTATTTTTAGATGGTCATTTGTTATGGAAAGAAATAAATTTGAGACCATGTAAGCTAGGTTGTTTTACTGGAAACATAATCTCATATAATTGTGAAAGCACAAATGTAAAACACATAGAGCAAAGCTAGATGGCTATTTTATATTTCAGAGAGTGGCACAGAAGCTATGCTGAACGAGAGACCTCATTTACTCTCTTTAATTACAGTTTAACTGTAAGTTTGAAAGTCATTTTTAAATGGTTTGATTTATATATTCATATACACTTATAATACATTTGAAAAATTCAAATCCATTTTTGATTGAAGTCACAACATAACATCGAAATGTTATCTCATGGACACTAATTTTCTCCTTCATAACTAGTTGTGTGAGTCTACATTTCAATTCTAAAGTCTTTTCCTTTCTACTGTAATATATCTTGAAAGATTTAAATCACACAGTCACAAAATAATTGCCATTTTAAATTGAACTCGGAGCAGAACAAACCAATTACTGTCGTTGCATCAGTGTAAAGCATTTTGCTCCTCTACCAGCTGTAGAAGTGTGCACATTTCCTTTATCACAATTATTACCACATTACTACTGCATTTGTATTCACCTCCTGAAGTAGACTAAAAAGCTTATAATGGGATGAATATCCTTGAAGTTCATATTGCATTTTAATAGTCTAACTCAAAATAATTTAAAATGCTGGAATCATATCCTTAAACTAATTTTTATTCTTTCTCAAAATCCATAGTGATAGTCTGATAGGTGAAATAATAGAATTCAAAACACGAGCGTGCACACACACACACACACACACACACAATTCATGGCACTATTGAGACAGTTAGTTACACTATCCAATAAGATGAAAATATACCTATTATTAAAAGTTGTACTAAGCAAAAGTATCTTCATTCTGATGTTTTATTTCTGATATACACAAGTGAGAAGAAAGAGTTAATTTGAAAGAAAGTGTTTTGTCTTTTTAATTTTTAAACATTGAGGCAACTTCTTTGGGCTGCAATTTACTTACAGTTAAATACACTGTACTTTGAATGTATAATTTGACAACTGAATATAATTTGATAAGAGTCTCAAAATATATAATATTTTTCATCACCCCAAGAAAATATAGAGTATACCCTTCACCCCTGTACCTTTTTGCAGTCAGTCCCATGGTGGAACTAGTGCCTTCCTTTCTATCATTATACGTTAGTCTTGGCAAATTTGTGAAAAAATGAAATCTTATAGTAGGTAATACTTTTCAGGCTTGTTTTGCTGGACATAAGGTTTTTAACTCCTCCATAGTGCTGGGTTAGCAGTAGGTCACTGTTTTTAATTTTTAAATATTAGTCTATCATATCATATCTTCATTTTCTTACTGATGAACATTTTAAATTCTTTTCATTTGGGAGCTATCAAATAATACAAGTGCTTTGAACACACATATTATAAGCCTTATATTGATCTTGTATTTTCATTTCTTTTGAGAAAATTACTATGAGTGAAAATGGTGTTATGTGATTATTTGTGTGTACTCAACATTATATGAATCTGTAAAAATAGCTGTACAATGTTATCTCATCAATATTGGATGAATATTTTTGTCACTTCACAACCTCACCAATATGTGGAAGACAGTGTGTAATAGTACTAGGTTATGTTTTACTACTAATTTCTCAAATAACTAATATTATCATATACACATACATATATATTTATTGACCATTTATGTATCTTTATTAATGAATATTATTCCAATCTATTCTCCATTTTTATTAAATTATTTATCTTATTTTTATTGGATTGTAAGATTTCTTTAGGTATTAAGGACAAGTATCATGTTGTCACTAATATCAAACAGAGGTTAAGAAAGCAATTGCTTAGCTTTAACTAATCTTGAAAGGAGAAGAAAGGCAAAGAATAATGGACTAGTAGTTATAGCAATTGCATTAGCTAGGCAGCAAGTTTTTCTGGGAATAGCAATTGATACAGTGTCATGGGTTGCTAACTGGTAGTCAACTTGTAACACCCAGCTGAACTAAATGTGGTGTTGGGCTTGGGAGGCCCACCTGAGGACTGTTGCCAGCAGCATAAGAGAGGGAACTGGACAGGAAGAAGACAGACTGTTGGGAGCTGAAAGAGGATACTGCGATCTGGGAGAAGCTGCTGGGAGTTGGTAGAAGCTGCTGGGAGCCTGCTGGAAGCTCTTGAGAAGCTGGAAGGAAGATGTTGCTTTTCCTGTAGGAGTTTGTCATATTGGCTTTCCTGATAAACTTGTGTGTTCTCATCAGAGGAGGAACTTAGGACCTCATTGTCACTGAGAATGGATTCAGTTCGCTTTGAGGGAGCTCTGGACCTCACTTTGCGCATCACTTCCTGGCTCCAGAGAAGATAGATCACTGCTCCATCTCCTGGAGAAGCTTGTTGTGTTCGCTTTCCTGATGGGAACTCGGCTTTCCTTATCATCCAAGGAGCTTGGGTCCTCCCTGTTACTGAGGATGGCTGTGTACCTTTTCGGGGAGTCCTAGTTCTTACTTTGAGCATCACTTCCTGGTTCCAGCGCAGAACCCTCAGCCTGCTAGCACAGAGCCTTCTTCCCCCTGGCATAGACCTTCTAGCTTTCATCACTCACCTTTCATCCTTCCCAGCACAGATCCATGAAACTGGCCTGCATGAGACATTGTTATGGGCAGTAGACCACCAACTGGACCCATGGGAGGCATTTTAGCATTCTATATAAAAATTTTAAAAAGATTCTTATGTTTGTTGTCAAGACACACAATCACAGTAGTATAATAGAAAGTTTAAATGTTATAGTTGTGTGAAAGAAATTTTTTTAAAGATTTTTCCAGGATTAAAAGTAAAAAAAAATAATAGTTTTACAAATTCAAAATTGCAATTTTCTGTCTGATAGAAAACGAAGAGAATTATTCCATCATCAAGTTGTTTCACTGCCTAGGAGTAGTGTAAGGGAACCATGTACTGTGAATAAAGATAATAGTAAATTTCACCCAAAAATGATAGATTTTGGAGGAATTTCAATGGCCACTATTTTCTACAATTTGAATATTCATATCTCACAATGAATAAACATTATTAATTTTCACTCAATACTACTAGGTTTATATATTATTTGTATCTCTGTGATTGTGTCCATTATCTTATGAGTTTTTTATGGTATTCTGGAGTACTATCTTTTCTTTTGGAAGAGGATGTAGCACATATCGATTTGTTTTTAACCATAAAAAAATAGCAATTTTTCTAAATTGCCTTACAGTTTCCCTGAATGGGCACAAACATGAAACTTTACACATTTGTCATTTACCTTCATGAGATGATATGTCACTTACAGGGAGTAACTGCTGCCTTTTCATGACCAATTAGGTCAGCATAATATCATCAGTGCAATGATCTGTCTGACAGTCAACAAACTAAGTACTTGCTACAGATTTTTTTCAGACTATATTATAATGTAAAATAGTCCTTAGACAAACAATAAATAGCTACTGTTTTCTACTCTATGTGAAGGAGAAATGGTTTTAATCACCTTTTTTAGTGAAACAGAAAATAATGCTTTCATCAAACTATTGGCTATGTGCTGTGTCCCTACGCATGATACGTCCTTAGTAATCTTCTCTAACAATGATACCATTATATGCACAGTGGCTGCAATCAAAGTTGCTGCTTGAGCTCATTGTAGATCACAATGATTCTCCAGGATTCATTTTACTTCTGGAAGATAGAGTGGTAGGGTAAAACAGTGATATGATAGGAAGCACTACTCTTCCATACTTTATGGAAGTGTTTACAGGTGGCGCTAGTTTCCGTCACACACCCCCTTGAATGTAATATTGATTTTCATTGTCTCAAAAGTTTCCTCTTGGTGTTTTGTATCATAACAAGTTCCAACTAAACAGCAAAGAAATAATGCGGTGAAACTTGTTAGTCGGGTTATATCAATTCCTCTTTTACACCCATGAAGTAGGAAAATGACTGCAGAGTGAATCCATGAAACAAGTGAGTCATCAGCAAGAACCTGTATACCATGTGGTCTATGTAAAATCTTCCTCAGACAAGTAGATCATGTTGGTACATTGGGCTTGCTGATATCAGGTCAGAGCCAAGAGTTCTCAATATCTCTGGTTGTTTACTCTTCTTTTATTTGGTTTTGTTTTATTTTTCCAGTACCAGGAATTGAACTCATGACCTCACACTTGCCAGGCAGGCACTGTGCCACTGAGCTAAATCCCCAGCCCCTGTTTACTCTTCTTTAGGGTACAGATTCATCTGATAGTCATGGCCTCTCTGAGAGAGTGACTGAGAAATTCAGTACTTTTGTTGCTATTCTGGTGTCATGTCCTTGGATGCCTGGCTACTAGAGTGCATAAGTTATAGATCTAAAAAAGTGCTTCAAATTCAGGCGATGAGGAAGCTATACATGACATTTGAGTAAGGGTACTGCCCTCAGCATCCTTCTGTGTTTCCATTTTGCTTTAGGGATACTCATTTATACAAAATACACCTGAAATTTCCTCTGGACTCCACTCTCTTGGTTTTCTCTCTAAACTTACCCTTCAATAAAGTAATCATGGTCTCCTGACCTCTGGTCATACAGCACTGCCACCTGGCCGTGATTACCTCAGGACACAGTCTTCTGTCAGGATACCATGAGAGTGGCTCAGAGACTGATATATATGTGTAATATTGTTGAATTCTTGGTGTTTTTCATTATACATTGAAGAACACATTCTCTTTTATTTTTGTATTTTAAGGAGAATAAGACACCAATAAAAAAGATACAGAATTTCAAAACAAGATGATAGGAAATTATTTTGCTATTGTTCTTTTTTATTATTCTCTTTAAAATAAAAAAGTCTAGAAAAAAACAGTGAAAAAGAAATGATAGGAAATTAACAATGGGTATTATGTTCCATACTGTTATCTTGGAAATTCACAATGGATATTATGTTCCATATTGTTATCTTCAATGTAATTGCTGAGATTACCAGATGTAGGCATGCAAGACTGATCAAACAATAGAAACACTAACTGTTCTTTTCAATGAATTAATAGGAATTAGTAGTATAATTATCTTAGCTACCTTATATATCTATATGCCTTCCTTCTTTTCTCCTTTTCCCCATCCCAACATCCCAGTTGTTCTTTCCTTTTGAGCAGTTTCTTTCCCTTTCACAGCATCTATTGTACGTTTCAGATTTTATTTACTCTTTCAGGTTCTTACACTAGGGAGACAATATGATGTTTATACATGTGAGTCTGATTTATTTCACTTATGAGTTTGGTCTCCAGTGGCATCCACTTACCTATAAAAGCCTCGAGGCCATCTTTCTTTTAAGCTGAGTAATACTCCATTATATTAAAAAAAAATACACATCTTTTTTATCCATTCTTCTGCTGATGGGCATTTGGGGTGTTTCAAAAATTTAGCTATTAAACATTGTGTCGCTATAAACATGGATGCACATGTATGGCTGTGGTATGATGTTTTTAATTCTTCTGGAAAAATACCAAAAAACAAAATATCTGGGTCAAATGAGACCTCTAATCCTGGTTTTTTGAGGAATCTGTACACTGATTTCCAGTGTGCACTCCCACCAGCAGTGGAGAAGGGTTCCTTTTTCCCCACAACCCTGCCAGCATTTGTTATTGGTTGATTTCTTGATGATAGCCATTCTTTCTGGGTGAGATGGAATCTCAGTGTTGTTTTAATTTCCATTTCTCAAATGATCAATGATGTTGAACATTTCTTCTTATATTTACTTGCCACTTGTATTTTTTGTCTGAAAAGTTTGTATTCATCTCAGATGCCCCTTTTTGGATTGGGTCTTTGAATTTTAAGGATCTGATTTTTAAAAATTCTTTATATGTTCTAGATAGAAGTTCTTTGTCCAAGGGACAGTCAGCTAGAATTTTTTTCCCCAGTTCGTGGGTTTTCTTTTCACTCTGTTGGTGATTTCTTGAGGGGCACATCCTCTGGGTTTCCCAGGGAACATAATCTCTTGGTGTAACTTTTGCATCTTACAAAACGTTCGTTAAAGAACCTTGACTTCCCCTTTCTTCATCCTTACCACCTGCCAGCACAACGCAAGCATTTCTACTGTGTTCTCTATTACGCATTAGTTTTCCTTCATAGGGTTAAGCTTGCCTCACCTCTAGGGATTGTTGCCACAGTGGTTAATCCCATGTCATGACAAGGTGCTCTCCCCCTACATGGACATGATGTGTATGTATATGAAGGCTTAATTATAATCCCTTCTTCTCTCAATGCAGCACAAACAAAATCCAGTCCTAAAATACTCTCATGGCTTCTGTCACTAAATTGCAGGCAATTCTTATGGCTCTTTCAGTGTGCTATCTTTTATTTCCTTATCGGACATCTGTGCTTCCTACTACGAGATATCTGAGGAGCGCATACATATGGTCACATAAGCAAATTGATACTTAAGTTAAAATTGTGTACTGTTTATCTTTAAGAACTATTCCAGGATCACATAACCTTCCCCTCATGACGTCTTTGTCAAACACTGGACAGAGAGATATATTAGCAATCTTGAAGATTCACTTTATTCTCTTATTTTTTCCTGGCCATAGGAAAAGATAGCTTTGGGTCTTGAAAATGAGGAAGATTCAGAGAAATTCAGAGAACGTGAAAGATTTCTCAAGTTAGGAGAAAGGTATAGAACGCATGACATTATTAGTCAGGTGACTAAATTTAATCTATATTTCTCAAAAGTTCCCAACATCCTAGGTAGTACACAATATTATACTTAAATATTATGTCTCTTTAGAAATCATATTTTTAGCTTGGCAGATAAAATTGTATGTATTTGAGACTTGTTTAAAATTATGTTTAGAAATATATATATTTTTCCAGATATGACTTAAACCTGAAATATATGTATATATCACTTATACATTATCTCACATATTAGCTATTATGTTTTTAGTCAGAACAATTTATTTCCATTTTAAAGTATTTTTCAAGAATATATTTTCTTATTAACTATAATTGCCATGTTGGAAAACAGATCACTCTAATTAATTTATTTTTCTTATCTAACCAAGACCTTGTAATTTTGATAAATATATCCCCAGTCCATCTGCTCCCCATCACTAGCTTCCAATGGGCATCACTCTACCCTCTAGTTTCATGGGATCTACATTTTTAGATTTCTTCTATCAAGCGCTAGCTCAAAAATTTCTCACACTTGCCGTCACTGGAAACAATTAAGCTAGTACTATGCCAATAAACAAAATTTATAACTGTTTCTTCAGAAATGCAAAAGGAAAGTGAAGAAAAATTAGTTTATTATATTTACCTATATATCCACTCTAAATACATATTAATTATTTCAAATTATCCATGTACTCAGAAAATCCCATAACATTAAAATTTGCCTCTCAACAAATGATAGGGGCTAGAATAATTTCATATCTAAATTTCCTAAAATGTTCTTAATTTTTAGAAGAAAACAATCATGGTTTTGTAATGTGAAGATGATTTCCAGATATGGCTTAAACCTAGGAGTATTATATATTGGCAGTATACTATACTGTCTGGAATTTTTGCACCACTTTAAAAAAGGGTTTTGGTATTAAACACTGGTGTAATTTAAGATATTATAATTTCTACAATATATTCTAATATAGTTCTTAAAATAGTACTTCCATTTTCATTTAAACATTTTTTTTTCTTCATATAAATTTAACAATGTAAATTGTTTTGGTAAGTAGTCAGTGGTAAACTTTAAAATAGTATATATCCTTATAGTTCTTGTTCTTGAAATTACTTTGAATTACTTTGAGATGTCAAACTTATAGAATATTCCATTGTACTTCAATTGGTTTCCATAGGGATTCTTTGACTGACATGTAAAAAGAGACTAAACATTTAAACCGATAGTATCTTCAACTATGTAGATTAAAACTAAAAATAGGTGCTTCATTTAAAATGCAATTTCATCAAAGAACACGATATTTATGCTTAATAGTTCTGCTAATTATACCCAGTGACTTTTCTCTCTATAAATTTCTACATATTTTGACACTATGAAAGCCAGCCTAGTAAATATATTACTTTTGATTACTTTTCAAATCCATGGTAGAATGTGTGGTCTACAAACTAACATTTGACAAAAATAATATTTCACCTACTTTGTTGAGTAGACGAACTTATGAAGCAAAGAATTTTAGATATTTTTAGAGACTAACACGTATACATATATATATATATATATATAAAGTTTTATATAAATTTGTGCTGCTATGATTTGCATATAAATTTATATGTCTTTCCCTGGTCCATATGTAAAAGCTTGGTCTCCAGGGTGGACGAATTGTGAGGTGCTGTGCATCTTTAAGAGCTGGAGTCCAGTAGGAGATCCTTAGGTCACTGGGCATGGGGAGGCACTGTCAAAGGAAATTATGGGTCCTTATCTCTTCTCTCTCTGCCTCTGTCTCCTTAAAACTGAGACTACTGGCTCCAACACATATTCTCACCATTATTATCTGCTCTTACCAGAGGCCAAACCAACACAGAGCGCTCTGTCTGATCTTGAACTTTGAATTTCCAAATTTCTGAGCTAAATGAAGTTGGTAAATTGCCTCAGATGGTTTGCTCTGTTTTTGTTTTTGTTTAGTTTTTGAAATATGGATACCTGTTATTCCACGTTTGAAATAAATACTTAAACTAGGAAGGAAAACCTTGTTTGATGAAAGTCTCGTGCTTTACCAACTGAAACTCTTGCATTCAGATTGAAAATTAAACTTTGGAATCCAGTATCTTTCAATGAGCATCAAGTGTATTGGGACTTGACAAGAAGGGAGTTGCTCTGGATACCAGGGTTAATTACGGATGGACCAAAATCACTGTGACTGTAGCCAGACTGAGCCTGTGCAGATCCCTCTAATGACAGACACCACTCACCTTCCAAACATGTGCCTGCCTCAGAAGGACAGGTCCAGACTCTCTTACCTGAAACAACTACATTTTATCAATATTTAGTTCTCTGTACTTGATAATCTTAAAAATGAAAAATAGGTTCTTGTTCACATGTATTGTAACCTGTTGAGATTCTCATTTTTGTATCTGGAAGAAGTATGCTCATAAAATGCTTGAATTACCTTTCTAGGAAAGACTTGATGGAGATTCAGATCTTCAGATGTCCCTGGAGGTAAAGAGAGCCAAGAAAGATAACATTAAGTCATTTTTTCCACCAGGGTAACAGCAAAAGTCAGTACAAGAATGCAACCTGGCATCATAAGAATTTTATTTTTGTTACTGAATATTACAGGAGATAAAAGAAAGCAAAAACAAAAAAAGATAAAGTATACAATGTAAATTTATAAAAATGTATAAACCAAGAAAATTTGTTGTAAATATGTAGCTTTATATAGTATGAAAATATTACTTCATTGCTAAAATACATATGCATGATTAAACTTTTCTGAAATATTTGGCATAAAATGAATCACAATAACTTAATTTATTGTTATACTATAATATGATATGATAATATTTCCATTGAAAAGAATACATTTGTAATCTTTAACTGTGTAAATGATGTCATTTCTCATTAAGGTTTATCATTTCCTTTTGTTTACTGTGTAGTCGATAGCAGTAGCTATTTAGAAGCTAATCTGAAATCTAGTCAGAGCATCATAGATATACAGCAGTAGAGTAGATTTTATATGCTCTTGATACAAGTGAATATTATTAAGAAAAATAAGTTCACAGTAGGTATTATAAAATTGTTTATAGTACGCCATTGAATCAATATATGAACATATAATCACACAATATTAATTTGTCTTATTTTTAAATGAAGCATTGGGTACAACAAAAATAGGACATTTGAGCCAGTTATCTAATGATAACAAAATAAATTCTAATTTGGTTATTTTTTTCTATCTTCTTTGTACTTTAAATTGTATTGTATATTTCCTAAATACTGGTAAAGGAAAGAAAAAAATTTAATTTTTCATATATGCTAATACATGTTACATGCCAAATATTTTAGAGAATTTTATTTTATTTTTTTTCTTTTTATTTTTTGGTTTTTCTCCGGTACCGGGAACCGAACTCGCGACCTTGTGCTTGCCAGGCAGGCACTTTTGCCGCTGAGCTAAATCCCCAGCCCCTAGAGAATTTTATTTATCCTAGCTATTTACTTTTACAAAATTTTCAATTTTGAAATATATTGTCAATAACACTTGTTCTATAAGTAGGTAGGCTCACATGTGTAACAATAATCAATCAATATTTCTCACCATGTATGGAGTCAGATGACAACAATTAGATATGCAAAGCACTTAATATTAATAGGAAAGATATTCACATACTTAAAGTAAGGATTGTATTTTCCCTGAGATTGAAACACTTGAAATTCATCAAGAACAGCTTAGTACATGTATCACCACAAATGTATCTCTTTATGGTGAAATGGAATTGTAAATCCTAATGGCTGAAATTCTTCCCAATAATAGTGAATAAATGGGCCAGGTCTTACATTATCTTATATAATTTTAGGTTTTAAAAATACATAATTTAAGAATGTAGAAGAGAAAGTGCAAACACTTAAGCAATTAAAATCTAAAATGCTTAAAAATTTTAAAACTCCCATCCTGTTCCTGTCTGCACCCCAATCCCACACTCAAAGGATAATTATTTTGCGGCATAAACCCATATCCTACTTTCCCCATAGTTTGTAACCTTGTTGTAATGATATTCAGTTCATATGCAGACAAAGACAATAGCATGGAAAAGAAAGATAAAGTTTTTAAAATTCCTGGATGGGCAAAATAGATACGATTTTGACAAAGAAGGATAATGGTATAAATTATAAGTAACACACTAGATATCATGAAGAATACTTTCATCATGCCCCTGATGCAGTAGTTTTGTGACAGTAACAATTAGAATATTCATCATAGAATAACCAGCTAGTCTACTGATTTTCGTCATATATACACAGTATTATTGTGATAACCCAATGAATAAATCAGCACGAGTCAAAAGAGTAACATTAATAATCTATGTATTAAGCAATCAATGCTGAATCAAACCATGATGAATATTCTAAGATCATAAATATATATTTCTTTTATAAGTCATGACTTTCAAAATTAAAAAATATTTTTAAAATTTTTCATATTAATTTTATCATATCCTATAGTCTTTGCAGTTATCTATTATATTAATTGTTTGTACACAAGCAATATATAAATGACTAGGTGAAGTGTGTTCAGTATTCTTTCATCTTCTTCTTAAAGCTGTTTTATAACCTTCTGATTTGTTTGATACCATTGTTTTGGGGATCTATTATATATCTGTCACACAATTGTGTACATACATATACAGTCACATTCACACATGTAATATATAGCATGAATGTATATATAAACATACGTGTATATGTAACTATGTGTGTACTGGTGTAATAGTTAAAAACAAAATTCTATGATATTTTATTTGTAGAACACATTCTTAATTTATCATGGTATTAAGTGCTATCTTTTTTTTTTTTGGTTTTTCTCCGGTACCGGGAACCGAACTGACGACCTTGCGCTTGCCAGGCAGGCGCTTTTGCCACTGAGCTAAATCCCCAGC
>NW_004955411.1:27944737-27957907 GCF_000276665.1 Chinchilla lanigera
GTTTTTCTCCAGTATCGGGAACCGAACTCACGACCTTGCGCTTGCCAGGCAGGCGCTTTTGCCGCTGAGCTAAATCCCCAGCCCCTCTTAATGCTTTTGTTTCCTAAATCTTTGAGTAATATTTGCTGTTTTTAATATATTTTTTGTTTTAAAGGGAAAAAATAAAAATAACACATAATTTCAAAACAAGATGATAGGAAATTAACAACGGTTATAATACTGCGTATTGTTATCTTCAAAGTAATTGCTCAGATTACAAGATAAAGACATGCAAATTCGCATATATCTTTGCTGATGGAGTGATCGTTTCTGTATTATCTTCTTAAAAATCTATGAGATTCCAATCTTCATTTTGATAAGGTAAAATTTCAGCAAAATATGCCTAGATGTTATTCTTTTTTCATTCTTTCCCTTCTAAATGGCTGACCAAAGGTCTGTTTTATTAATGTGGGACTTGTTTATTCCACAAGTACACTCCTCATCTGCACAAACTGGAAGCACACTGTAAGCCGGAAGGAACATATTTTTGCAGTTTTGCTTTAAAATGCATGGGAAAGGGAAGAGGCAAGCCAGCTGGAGAAACTGCTCACTTCAAATGAATCGCTTCATGCTGTAAACAAAGGTACTTTCTGTAGCTTACAAATCAGATGAGCTACTTTTGCCCTTTTTTTTTTTCCCTTATAACTTCAAATACTGGATTAACCAATCATTACGATGATCCGATACACTATCTATATTCAGAAACCTACTCCTTAAATCTTCTCCCAGTATCAGTTCAGTAGTAGGTTCCTTCCTTACTTATGCTTTCTCTTCATTCAGAGGATATTTACATATTTATTTCACTGAAGAAAGGTAAACATGTTTAATCACTCTCTTGCCTTAAAGGTATCCTGGTTATTTTATTAAAATCGCCTCAGTTTTTCTCTGAAATAAGCTGTGTCGAAGAAAATAGCTGAATGCTAGTTAACAGCAGATACCACTGTAGCATGTCAATGGAAATTACAAGGCCATTAGAACCTCTGCTCAAATTGTTAAATTGCGATCTATTTTGATGATAGCAAAGAAAGATGTATCGGAATTAGTCCTGTCAGTTTTGAGAATGTGACTCGTAGGAATGAAAGTGCGTAATGTGCAAAGCATTCTCCTTGCAAAGATGTGGTTGGGCTCTACTGATATAATGGAGTTATATCTCTACTGATATAATGGAGTTATAACTTTCAAATGCAGTTCATTAATTTAAGCCTGGGTAATGTTGAGGGCATGGGATAATATTTTGCTGGTGGGAACTCTGCTCCTCTACCTCAGCTTGCCATTGCATAGCAGAGTCGGAAAACAGCAATCAACAACCACAGATTTGAAACACTAAATATCACAGAGGCACTTCTGCTTCTGCCAGTGGGTATAATAGGAGGTATTTGAAAGATAGTATCAGTAGCCAGCAGGAAGTTATGCAATGAAGCTTTTTGATTCACTTTTTTGGATCATGAGTAAAGAGAGTTTTAAAAATTCAATGTATATGACATGCACTGACTCTGTTTTATAAACCATTTCTTTAAATATTTGTAGATGTGTCTCTTAAGTTTTTACAAACAAAACTTCCATTTACAAATTATTATTATGTGTTACAAATTATTTTATGGATAGTTTTAATTTTCATATAGTTGCAAATTGTAGCACTCAGTCTCATATTCTCTTTGCTTAGTTTCCCCAAATTATGATCTGTTGTGAACGTATAGTACTAACATCACATGTAGAATATTAACATTCACACAAAGAAGACAGAGAACACTGAAAAAGATTCACATATTTTGTATATTGCATGGCTTCTTCACAAAGAGGAGTGTATAAGATCTTATTAGATTTTTATAGTGTCATAATGTATCAGTGACTGAAAATGATATAAATTTGATGTCATCCTTATTGCCATTTCTCTAAATATTTAGAGTGTAAGAACACTCTTCAAAGCCAGGTATGGTGGCACATGCCTGTAATCCCAGCACTTGGGAGGCTGAGGAAGGAGGATCATTGTGAGTTTGAGACTAGCCTGGGCTACAAAGTGAGCTCAAGGCCAGCCTGAACTGCTTAGTGAGACCCTATCTTAAAATGACCAAAAAAAAAAAAAAAAAAAAAAAAAGGAAATAAAAGAACACTTTCGAGTGTTTGGAAGTCATCAGCATTAATGGTTTCCAAGTTGGGGCTGGGGATTTAGCTCAGCGGCACTGTGCCTGCCTGGCAAGTGCTAGGTTGTGAGTTTGATTCCCGGTACTGGAAAAACAAAACAAAACCAAAAAAAAACACCAAAAAATGGCTTCCAAGTCAAATAACTTCTGTACTCCAGACCTTGTTTTAGCATTAAGTACCTTTCAATAGCTGTCCCGTAAATCACTGCTCATTAACTCTGATCCCTTTACCTGCAGTGTCTGCTAAAACTTTTCTTCCAAATAGTGTGCCTGCTCTTTTGAATGAGCTGACTTTCAAATGCAGTTCATTCATTTAAGCATCTACCAGTACACATACTTCATAAGGTGTAATCTGCCAGTACATTCTACCAGTACACACACTGCATAAGGTGTAATCAAAGTATGTGGTAAATATTTAAATTTTAATCATGTATTATAAAAGATTCATTGTGATTGATCTCCCTCAAAATACCTTCCCTCACTTCAAATACATATCCCGTCGTTGTTTTCTTTTTAAAAATGTTTGTTAGTATATGTTTGCAGTATATAATGAATACACACTTAGCCCATTATTCTTGTCACTTTCTGAGGCAGTTCAGGAAGTCTTTTGTGAATGACTGTCTTTAATTGCACAATTGGGGATGTCTAGATTTTTTTTTCCTTTTCTTTTAAAAAATTTTTAAATTACATTTTAAAGAGAGAAGAACAAAAACAAAATAACACAAACAAAGACCTAAACAAAAATAAAAACAATAAAAATGATACAGAATTTCAAAACAAGGTGACAGGAAATGTGATTAAAAACATTTAGCTTCTGTGTTTATTATGACTTTGGGGAATAGTAAAAGGTCACATGGTACAGACTGGTGGATGTGAATGAAGACGCACCATTCTGTTTTGACTGTTCTGTCCATTGAATGGCGCTCAGCAGCATTCACTGTAGTTATGATCACATCTCATAAACACACTCATTAACGAAGACTTCAGAACTTCCTCAGAAAATGGCAGGAATGATGGTACAAGTGCGTATGAATTTATTTCATATCAGAAACATAAACCAATAAAAATTTAAAAAAAGAAAAAATTTTAAAAAGGAAGAAAGTAACAAAAAAAAAATGGTATATGTGTGTTCAAACTTAGGGAAAGTATTTTTTTGGGTTTTTTTTTTTTTTTTTTTTTTTTGGTTTTTCTCCGGTACCGGGGAACCGCACTCACGACCTTGCACTTGCCAGGCAGGCGCTTTGCCCCTGAGCTAAATCCCCAGCCCCTAGGGAAAGTATTTTAAGAGAGATTAATGACAGTGAGTCTTACTCTACTTTTAAAAAGTTAAACATTGTTATATATTATAACATTACATATTTCCATCACACCTTTCATGCCTAGCTTCATTTTAGTGCTGAGAATACAAAGAATATTAGACAAAGAACAGATTTAAGTCATTCTATAAATAGTGGAGAGTTGGCAAAGAGATATGAGCCGATATATTATTTAAAATGACATATTAGCAACACAAAATATTTTATGCAGCCTAAAGGCATATAGTTAATGTTCACTACAAGAAGATAAAGCCTGATTTAAAAAGATGAACATTATAATAATCCTGTTGTACAAGCCACCTGAAGAGATGGTTCTTTGTCATTTGTAGAGTTTTAGAGAGAGTGCAACCACTTGTTGGGGATTTAATAGAAGAAATCTAATCATGCGTTTACTCTTGCTAGAAAGCGTTAAAGGTTCTACAAATACTAAGACTTCATGAAATGTATTCAGGGATTGACTTAAAGCTTCTCCCTGATTTTTGAAACCTTTGGATTTTAAAAATGTGAGTTATCTTTAAGCACCACTACATTATTAGAGCAAGGTGTTAAATATCATTTTAACACTTCCCTGTTATTCTGAGACTAGTAGTTTATCTCCTCAAGTTTTACGATAGAAGCATGATTCATTCTGCTTTTTCTCTGGACAGAAAAGAAAAATATTGATAGAACTTATGGCTTTCATTATTCTTAGTCTCTGCTACATGGGATAGAATAAATTTTAAAAGTTAATTTGAAGTAACTCACATTATACTTTTTTGCTTCAACTGTTGGATCTTTAAATAACTGAACAGAAATAGAATGTTTTAAAATGCATTAATACTGAATCAATATATAAGGTGAAAGTACTTAGGAGGGGAAGATTTCTTCTAATTAATCGGAATTATCCCTAAAAGGGCTGAACAGAACAAGCTTGTCATGCACATCCTCGGATCTTTACTCCCAATTTGAAACTATTTTACTCGAACCATAGGTTTGCAAGTCCACAGAAACACTTTTACAACTGCACACAAAGCCACGCACATTCAGTCCTTTGGGAGAAATTTCTTTCTTTCTCTTTTTAATTTCTTCTCTGTCCAATCCATTGGTGAGAACTTTATTATTTAATTTAAATATATTTTCACATTTTAAACTTTTGTATCTGTGATTTCTAACTTCATTCCACTGTACTTAAAAAAATCTTTGGTACCATTTCAGTTTCTTAAATTTTCTCAAGATTTGTTTTGGGACCTAACATATGACCTTTCCTGGACTGTATTCTGTGTGTACTTATGTTGAGTGGATTTACCATATATATTCTTTTTTTTTTATTTTCTTTGGTTTTTCTCTGGTACCGGGAACCGAACTCACAACCTTGTGCTTGCCAGGCAGGCGCTTTGCCACTGAGCTAAATCCCCGGTCCCTATATTCCTTAGATGTATTTGGTCTACAATGTTTTGCTGCTTCACTCTTGACTTACTGATTTTTCTGTCTGGATGGTTTGTTCATTCTTGAAAGTGTGATGTTGTAATAGTAATGTTGCATTGCTTGCTCTTTCTACCTTCAGTTATTTCAGTGGTCACATTATATAAGTAAGTGATCACGTATTGTTGCATTATATATAGTTAAAATTGTTTTATATTCCAGGTGAATGGACACTTATCATTACATTGATACTCATCATTATATAACAGCCTCTATATGTGTCTATTTTACCTAAAATCTATTTTTTTCTGACATGTCATAGCCATTTCTTCACATTCTTTTGCTTTTGGTCTTAAACCTGAAGTTTGTCTTATAGGTAGTATATAAGGGGCCTGCATTTATTCTATTCTTAAATAGTCTGTCTCATATGATTGCAGAATTCAGTACCTTTATATTTAAAGCAATTATTTATAGTGAAGAACTTATTGCAATTTTGTTATTTTGTTCTGTCTTGTAGATCTTTTATTTCTCTTCTTCTGTTGCTTTTAAGTGTATGGTACACAAATGTTTTGTAGTGTGCGATACACTTTGATTCCTTTTTGTGTGTATGTGTATCTTTTATAGGATATTTTGAAGTTTACCATGGGGCTCACATCAAGACAGTGTACTAGTCTACTTCAAACTGACACCTTCAATCACATATAAAAACTTTGCATTTCTCTCTCTCTCTCTTCTCTGCCATTAATGTAAAGATGTACATATTTACAAAATGTACATCTATGAAAAAATTTGTAGTTCATTTTGTTTTAGATTTTATAATAAAAGAAAAGTGATTTACTTTATTGCAATCTCTGATTTATCTTTTTCACTGAGTTTTATACTTTTTAATGTTCTTCTACTATCAAACTTCTGAAGTACTTTTCCTATTATTGAAAGAAAGTCTACCATTATCAAAACAGCCTGTGAAGGACAAGGGTTTCTGCAATCAAACCTAAACTTTTCTTCTGGATATGCATATGCACACAAGACTTCTAGTTTCTCAGAGTCGCAATGTTTTTATCTGTATAAGGACTACACAGTGACGTATTGAATCTCTTTTTAGTATTATGCATTAATGAGATGAAACTCTTTAGAGAAAGAACATAGCACACAAAATTCATTATTTAGGAGATCTGTTTAAAATCAAGTTTAAATTACTTGTATGTAATTTGTGTCCTGAGATTCTTACACCTAACTTATCAGGCTAACAGTAAGCATAATCTGCTTTCAAGGACCTGTTGGGGGCCCTACCAAACATGGGAAGTGCATGCTTGCCCTGTCCAGCTGTGATGCCCTTCATGATATTGGGGTGCAGCCATCAGGCCCTCCCCAGACACTGAGCAGAGCAGACACAGGAGCTATACTCTTGGACTTTCCAGCCTTTACAGCCAGGAGCCACATACGTGCATTATTTAATTATTATTAGACTCTACTCTTTATAATATAAAAATGTGTTAGTGGAAATTTTATTAAATATGAGAATATAGCAGCCAGAAACATGACAGGAAATAAGCTCTGGAAACTCGAGAGTTTCGTACTCACATTTCTTATTTTTGAATGAGAATTTTTGGACCAATTGGAATTTCTAAATGGTAACCATGATGAGATTTCATATTTACCCACAATGTGTTCAAATGAACAAATAAACTTTAGTTTAACTCTTGTGTAATTGATCTCTTTCTCTTGAACTTCCTTCCCTCATTCTGTAGGGAAATGTTTTATAAAACACATCCCTTGTGGATGTGTAGATGTGCACACACACACGCACATACATACTCACATCATAAGTGCAGTACGATCAGTTTGATTGACTCAAAAATGTCCAAATAGTTTCCACCATTAGTTTATACAGCTTAGTCTGTTTGTGGTATTTTAGTATTTCAAATTAACATTTCACCTCTAGATATTTTCCAGCATTTTGTCTCTACATAGAAGTTTGCATAATCCTGTCTCGGGGCATGTATCCTGGCTGGAGAAGAAGTTGAATGGAAACAGGTCTTTGCATCTGCAGGAAATTGAATGGTGCTGCTGTCTGGAATCTGCTTTCACAGAGGGTTCAGAGTACCCCACCTGGGCAGTTGCCAGCAGTGTGTTATTCTTCTGATGTGTGACCCCAGTTATCTGCTCTGTAGCATTCAAATTCAGAATAATTTCTCTTTTGTTCCAGTAAAATCCCAGGAAGTTTCTCTGAGAGTGTCCTCAGATTTGATGCATCCCTTAGGAGAGCAAAGGAGAACCTCTGCATGTACCATGGGAACTGGGTCAAACGTGAGCTTTCCTTCCTCCTCACCATGCTGCAAACCTCATTTTACTCTCATAGTGAGTAACAGGTAAGATTCACTATGTAAATCTGTCTTCCCACAACCTCTCAGACAGAAATATAACAACAGCCCTTCTACCTTCAGCTTTTCTCACAAACTTGATCACAACTCAGATTCGTTGGGTTGTATCTTAGTAAGTAAACTGAAAAGGTCATGGCTTATTTTCTCTTTGTCATCTTGAAAATCTTCACCCTTTATTTCAAGAACATGGAGTTGTTAGGCATCAGCTTTTCCCATCCTCTTTCTGTAGTCTGCGGACACAGATGAAGAATACATCTTTTGTCTGTATTTCCGGGGAAATTTTTTTCATTTATATTCCATCTTGGTTTTCTGAGACAAGAGCTTTCCATCTCTCCCATGTGTGCCAAAAGGGAAATCAGATTATTAAATGGGGGCATAAATTAGGAAGAATTTCAGAAATTTAAAACGGATACACTTTTCATTAGTGTATTGATGTACTTGAATTTTTCTCTTGTTATATTAAAACAAATTGGATTCCATTGTGTGCAAGGAAAGAAGATAATTCATCCATATTTATGCAATTAAAAGTAAGACTTGTGTAAGGTGTTTTTGTGTGAAATATAAAAGTGAATATATACATATAAGCACACATAGCTTTATATGAATTTTACATTATTCACCATATGTACAAATGTATAATATATACATATGTATGTATTTAATCTATATATATGCTTGTACAAATGTATAATGTATATTTAATATATTCATATTTATAAGACTGTTTATATTACTATATATTCATCATTTTTCAGTTTTCCCCTTCACTATTTTATGTTGGACATACAAGGCCATATATTTTGAATTGAAAATCTCAAACTGAACAAGACCAGGAAAGAAAGAGCAGAGCTGTTCCATTTCTATTTCAATTAATAAGTTATTCCTATTAAAAAAAATTCTGATTTAGTTCTCTCCAAAAGTCCCTATAAAATGAAAGTGTTTTAACTGTTTTGTTGTTTATTCTTCATGATTCTTTGAGGGTTTTTTTATTCTTATTATTATTTTGTACCGGGAATCAAACTCAGGACCTTGAGCTTGCCAGGCAGGTGCTTGTGTCACTGAGCTATATCCCCAACCCTGAGGGTTTTTTTTTTTTTTTTTTTTTTTTAATTTTTGAGAAAATAACAAAAGAGAACAATATTCTTAGAAATGTATGTAAGTATACTGCTAGCAAATTACTATGCCCCTGGAAGGACAGGTGAGCCAGGGATCCTGTCAACGCCATGTAAAATGTGTTTTTAATGAGCACTGAAGTTCTCTTTGTACCTCTTAGAGGTATTTGATGAATTCCAGTGTCTGAAGATTGTCACTGGAGTGAAAGCTGAGTGCATGAGACATATGTTTCTTCTCCACACTGTATTTCCCAGTTTACAATTTTCACTTGCAGTTTTTATTTGAAACACTCTGCACTCTTTTCACTTGAAATACAACGCTCCTAGAGCACTACCTTTCCCTGTACTATTACTGTGGCTGTCTCAGCAATTCCATGGTAATGCCTATATTTTAAGGATTTGAAACTATATGATCAAAGTTTGAAAATAAGCATTCCTTGTCTAAATTATAACTGTATCTTTCCAAATAAAGGGAAAAAGAATAACAATTCAAATGGTAATTCAGATTTATAACTCATTTAGAAATAAAAACATATTTTTATGAATTTACCTATAAAAGTCTCAAGTTTATCCAACTCAAGAGCATGTTCATAAGTGAAATAAATCAGACCCGTGTATGCAAAATTGTATTGTCTCATTAGTGTGAGAAACTGAATGAGTAAATAAGATCCAAAATGTACAATAGATATTGTGAATTGGGAAGAAATTGTTTAAAAGAAAAGCAAACTGTGATGGGGGAAAGGGGAAAGAAAGGGGAGGAAAAAGAAATAAATATATATTTACATGTAAGATAGTTAAGATAATTATACAGTTAGTTTCTCTTATTTTATTGAAAAAAAAAAAGGTTTGTGCTAATATTGTTTGGACAATATTCATGCCTGTATCTTGTACTCTGAATAACTACTATGAAGACACCAACATGTAATGTATTAATGATTGTTGCTCTACTACTAGCCTGTTTTGAGTCTGTTTTATTGTTACCTTTATTTTTTTCTCTTTAAGATAAAAACATATATTTTCATGGATTCTAAAATACTGTTTGAAGATTTGATACATTTTTAAATGCAGCAGCACATACACAACTGGGAGGAAAATCTATATAGCCTATGGAAGGCTACATAGTGAATACATATTTATAAATTCACAAATCCACTTTTCTTTTGGAGGGGATTTTATTGATGTCCCCTTTCCCCACTTGTCTTGCATGGTTGTGTTGTCTTCCAAGCTGTCGGTGAACTGTTTCCAGGCAGATCCTCCATCTTCCAAGGGAAGCCTCTCAGGATGCCAGCGATCCCCCTGCTTATCTTGCTAGAGGATTTTGCATCCCTGACAAATGCATAAAGAATCTGGCCACTTTTCATTAGATGAGTAAAATTATCTGGTTTAATTTGTGTTCCAGAGCTTGCCCTTGGGATCAGGCTAAAGTTAATCTTTCGCCAAGAGAACATCCTGGTTTATCTTTCTTCCTGTAATGGTCCCTGCTTCCTACATGTCTCACCTAAAAGTGCTCCCTCAAACCGTCCCTTTGGCAAGAGCACTGTTTCAGTGAACCTGATCTGGGACTTTAACACATTTGCTTATTTTCCCCTGTAGGGTCAAAATCGTTTTTAAAATAAAAGTAAGCCCAGAGGAAACACTGCCAAATGGAGAGTAGTCTCAGTTTAAGATGTTTATTCTTAAAATGTAAATATTTGCGTAGGCACTGCCTTTTTGTCAGTTATCAGAGTTGTTTTTGGAATAAACACCTTCATGAAATAAAACAGGAAATATAAATTATCTGCATGCTTCTTTTGACTAGTTGGCCAGATTCATGCATTACAAAATCATTGGCTTAGTCAAATCTATTTTATTATAGAATATTCATTTATACAATTAAAAATAGAACTCCCATCAAGATTCTTCTCATAGCATGAGATATAATTTAGTCCAAACACAGAACTTCTGTGTGCATTTATAGACATATTGCCTGTACTACTATTATAGATAGCAAAATTAGATAGAAATTTATGGGCAGAGAGAGACTGGGGATGCTAGGAGGTCAAGGCAAGTATGCCTGGAGAGAGTTTGAAGAAGGCCAGGCCTCAAGAAGAAGATACAGCATCCAGGTTGTAGGCCTCCCTAGAGATAAACAGCAGCTTGAGATTGCACTGTAATTACTGCCACCTGGTCCAGTGAGCCCAGGTAAACATTAGACACATAGGTGAGTGAGTACAATATCTAGAACCATACACCCATCTCCTTCCAAAAGTGCTGTTATTCTTTCTATGATTGGAAGCTATAGATAAAGTTGATGATGAATGATGCTAACCATATATTCCTGCTGTGGGCCTCACATCTCTATTCAATCAATATTGGCTAAATGACTGTACTTGTAATCCTGTAGGTTGATTGTAGTTTGACCCATGTTGTACCTGTATTGTGATTTTGTGGTATAAAATACCAATAACAAAGAGCCTCAGCAGCCACCCTCAAAACCCCCTCCTGGAAACCCAGGACTAGTCTTATTTGCCAATAAAACTCTCTTAAGCTTCTCCTTGGTTTGGATTTTCATTGCTTGTTGTGAGACTACAGACTGGGCCCATCTGACATCTAACGGGTGAGGAGTTGTTTTCCCTGTCACACAACTAAGATACCTTTCCACACACCCCAGTTGTTTTATGGAAGCCCTGGTGAGTTGCAGCCTTCAGTCTTTTATAGCTCCAATTCCTGACCACTTTGGTAAACCTTATTCATGCACCAGGTGAAAACTGGTGCTTCCCTCTCCACCACAAAGAATGAATCCTGGTTACTTGCTCAAGTTTGGGTCACTTTGTGTCTTTTTCTTTTTAATCAGAAAATGCCCTATTTTGTGTTCTTGAAACAGGGGTGCTTGTTGTACTGAGTTATGAGGGAGTAAAGGAAAGAAAGATTGATTTCCTTTCAGATTTCACCACATAAATGTGTGTAGATTTCATACAGAATGAGACTTCTCTTTTATTAGAAAAGCATATGTTAATAGACAAAACCAATACTGGAAGTAGAAAGAACTAAACCTATCTTAGCTTATTAAATGCACTTATTAATAAAAATACTTTGGTAAGAAAATAACCCAGGACCATGTAACATGATGTGGGACACAATACTTTAACTGTATCATATGATATATTTAATGAAGCATACATTGTACTTGTGCCTCTGGTGCTCCACCCCTATGAATTTTCTACACTGCTATAAAGGAATAGTCACAAAATTCAACTATGTTCATACCACTCTCCATGAAAAATCCATTCATGGTCGCACAAGCTTCAAATAAAGAAGAAAGCCTTTCCTACCACACTAACTTGACAACTCAACCTGGCCTCTCCACCTTTACTTCCTCAAAGTTATCAGTTCCTTACTAGTGAAATGTACTTTCTTGTATTACATGTCAGCACTTTTCCCTATCCTTTGCATATTTCATCCACCTATCTCTTATTTCCCCTTTGAACTTATTTCGGGTACTGCCTCTTCCAGAAAACTTTGTCCTTCTACCTGGCCACAGAGTTGGTGTTTCTTCATATGGTCTCCTAAACCCTGCATACTCTACCATGGGTTGCTATGGAAAGGTGTTAAGTTGATTAGCTTAAATTGCCTGTCTCTAAACAACTAAACTGCAATGTCCAGATAGAAGGATCTAATTTCCAGCAACTTGCTTAGAAAATCCATGTGAAGTATTTGACCTACACTATTTAAAAAATAAAATAGAATCAATTTATAAAATTGTACAGAATAGTATGCCTTGTCTCTAAGAAGCTAGTTATCTACTATGAAAATAGATATTTTTAATCTTAGTATTAGTCTATAATACTAGTGTAATAATTATGAATACATTTTATCTGCAAAAATAACCTCTAAAAACGTTTAATTCATGACCTCACTTGATACTCCTTTTTCGTGAGGAAGAAAAGAGAAAGTTTGAAGAATATGGTATTTCTGTGATGATATTTCTAGGGTTTGGGGCTCAAGATTAAACTTTGTTGTGCCAAATGTGAATGAAGTAACTCCCATTTTATCCTGCTTAGAATGTCTGTCTGTTCTGAATAGACAAAACCTTGCTAACTGTCAGTGTAATGGAAACATTTAAAAAGGCATAAAGTTAGATGCTCTCCTTTGGTGACTGACTTTAGTACAAACAGCTACACCATAAGGGGCAAAAGAAGCCAAACATCAGTGGATGACAATGGGAAACATGCTGATGGTTGATTACTACACCATGCGGGAAGCTGGTCCGATGTGATGAGAATACAGGATGAGCAGAGCAGCCAGGGACAGGGTGTTAGGTCAAGCATGAACTCTCTGTCTCTGAGATTCAACATTTCTTCATTATACTTTCACCTTTGTCTATTAAATCAGAGTCGAAGCCAAAAGAGCATTATCAAACTCAGAGTAGTGTGGGAGTTGGGTAAATTTTCAAGGATTTCCACTGAAGAAGGAGCTATAAAGTGCTTGATTTTGTTTTTCTTCTATTCATATGATTCTCTTAATCTAGTCCTCCTTCACGACCCCTTCAGGAGCCCACAAACTTAACAATTAGAATCATTAAATGGTGATTTTGCGAAAAGCACAGGAATATACCACATTCTTCAGGTGACAGTTGTGCAAAAGCCTGGATTCCACTAGTCAATGTGTCCTAAGAAAAAGAAAAAAGAGGGCTGGGGATTTAGCTCAGTGGCACAGCGCCTTCCTGGCAAGCGCAAGGTCGTGAGTTTGATTCCTGGTACTGGAAAAAAACCAAAACCAAAACCAAAACCAAAAAAAAAAA
>NW_004955411.1:27958007-28095449 GCF_000276665.1 Chinchilla lanigera
AAAAAAAAAAAAAAAAAAAAAAAAAGGAGAAAAAAGAACAGTAGCAAAGCAAAGAAAAAGAAAGATTTGCTCATTTCTTAAAGTGCTCTGTATATTTGTCGATCTAAAACTACTGCATATTACAAGGTTAAATCGCTTTGTTGGTTTAATAGCTTGCTTTATAAATAGCCCTCAGCCTAGGAGATGACATCATAGGACGAAAAGATCATGAGTGAGCTAACCCTACACCCTTTCTTCAGGACATAAAAACAAGAGGTGACAGTGTAAGAGGTTCACAGAACGGCTGAATGCATAAGCAATTACCCTGATCCACTGTTCTCCCTTATCTGAACTTCTAAGCACACATCATTCAAGGAAGAAAAAAGGCTAAGGTCTTTAAATAGCTAATATTGGATTTAAAAACAAATTCTTAATGCAGCTGTTAAAAGAACCAGAAACTGATGCGATGTAGGAAGCATTTTATACATTCCCAAACACTTACTGCTGTATTCAATATTTGGTGAATACCTAAAACTGCATATGTATTGGTTCTTCCATGAAAATTATAAGACGTTATTATCCATCTTATAACTGGTTCATGAAACTATTCTTTTACCATTTCACCAGTCACAGCTGTAAGAAGTAGTTATATTTGTAAACAATCTGTGCTATGGAGGTGAGCAGGCTGGGTTTGTGGTGCATACCTGTCATCCCAGTACTTGGGAGGCTCAGGCAGGAGGATCGCGTGAGTTAGAGGCTATCCTAGACTAGTTAGTGTGTTCAAGTTCAAGGCCAGCTTCATTACATGGTGAGATCCTATGTCAGACAAAGTGAAACAAAACAAAACAAAACAAAACAAAAATCAGAAAGGGACCAATTTTTAATGTGTGGTGCTTCCCATGAAAATATTATTATCCACATACGTGAAAAGAGAATAGAAAAGATTTTCTAGCTACCTGGCATGATTTTGGCAGAGGCACCATACATTCTTTTGTCTTTTTTCTTGAGTTCTGGAAGATATCATCTGTTAAATAGTCTAATTATCTGCACCTAATGGAGGTGACTAGAATAAGGATATTTAAAATGTGTAGAAGAATTAAGGATATGTAACATAATTACCTTATGCTCTTCTTACTTAACTGTACTTTCAACTATATTAAAATAACACTTTGACATTTAGATAATGTCTCCCATATTTAACAGTTTTTAAACAACAAAGGAAGATATTCAAGATTTTTTAAAAAGAAAAACCACAACTCTAATTTGAAACTGAAGGTCTATGTCATTAATCATGGCTCTCACTTTCATTTATTTTATTGCTTCTTTAAATATAATTTTATCTTGGCTATTACCTATAAGCAGAAGATATTTGATGTTTTCTCATCATGTTTGCATAGTTTTAATGAAGTAGGATAAAATATGAAAGTAGACAAAAGGGAGACAAAGGATATTATAATTTTAAAAATGAACATGTAGCAGTTTTAGGACACATGCTTTGTTTATTTATTTATTTTTCTCTCCTCCAAGAGTACAGTTGGTTACTAACAAGTGATTTTGACCATTGCCTTGTGGAGAAAACTGGTCTTTGGGGTGATGTCCAAGGAAAGCAATTTTCTTAAATGATGGACATTTTTGAGTCCCAAACACTTTAGATAAAAAGACATTCTCAAAATTACTCTTTTGATCTCTCTCTCTCTCTCTCTCTCTCTCTCTCTCTCTCTCTCTCTCTCTCTCCCAAAGGGCTTAAGGTCAGTCTGCACAATGGTATGCCTTCCCTCTTTACGGGGCTGGGAACATGTCATAGCCATGCAGATTCAAGTGGTCATTCAGGTGATGGTTGATATTATTTTCCTCAGGATCTGGTGAAGTCCGTGGACTCAGGCCAAAAAGGAGCCCACGGGTTTACTATTTTTAACTGCTTGCCATTAGAAAACTCAATTCTCTGTCCCTTCTCTCCCATGCAGGCTTTCATCTGTGATAGAACTCAAATCTTGTAACTTTTTCTGACATTAGTTATCAGGAGAGGCACGGAGTTGCAGGGTAGAAAAGATTAATAGGAACTGAGAAACCACGGAAGTTTTCTACACCAGCAGGGACAGTTGTTAGTGTGTCTCACCAAATGGAAGAGGCTGGGGGAAGGTGTGCATATTTTCCCAGGTGTTAGAAGAGGCCTAGAAACCTGGGGAAAGGGGGCCACTTCAGCCAGTCTCAGCTATCTGCCATGTTGTTCCTGGGTCCTAGTGTTACCTGTTAAGCCCTGCTAATTTATTTTATTTTATTTATTTATTTATTTATTTATTTATTTATTTATTTATTTATTTATTTATTTTTTATGGCGCCTCATGGTGCTTGTTTCTATAATGCTAACTTGATTATTCCTCCATGTCCTTGGGTTCTGTTAATATTTTAATTTCGGTCTCAAGTTATCTCCCTATCTAAAATGGCACGTGATCTGTAGTTGCTAATTAATGTCACCAAACTTTTTAAACCCTCTATGAGTTTCTTGGGTATGTTACAGGTCTCCAGATAGAAAGATCTTTGGGGTGAAATTATGAGAAAAACCCAACTCTTGTGTACAGCTCCTTTTCCTGCCTTCCTGCTTTGTTGATGAAGGTTAAAATAATTATATGACAGAAACAAGGATGCTTGTTCTATGTAAAAGGAACTGAGTTTTACATACCTGTCAGAGATGACTGGATAGCCAATGACAAAAAAACAAAGCACAGGTGCTCCCCAGTTAGTTTTCACTGTGGGGTTACAGAGCACAGCTGCTCTCTACCCAGCGGTTCTGGCACTGGGAAATGGAACACACTCACATACCATGACCCCAGCTCTGGGCAGGTTGCATATGGCCCAACTTTACTTTGGAAGCATTGAACATACAGTGTGTACACCGTGCAGGCTATGAAGGGCCTGACCCTACTTTGGGGACCCAACACACACATGGTGGGTTCACAGTGTTTGGGTGCCCTGTCACCATACAGGAGTAGGACACCAGTTTGGGGCACACTGCTGTACATGCAGCTCAACCCCAGTTTAGGAAGTGACCCCAGTTTGGGATGGAGTGTGCATGGAGTTTGTCCCCAGAATGAGGCAGGTGACTTAGGCCATCTGACCTCAAGGAACTTAATAGGATCTCATTTTCTTTGGTTTTTTCCTTTCCTCTCTGTCTTTATTTCTTTATCTAAATTACACAAGGGAGAACCTAAAGGTACATGGTACATCTTAAATGATTATGGTGAATTTGTTGACCATCTCTAGAACAGTACATTTATGTTGTATTTTAAGAGCTTGAGACCAATTTAAAATGAAAGATTTTACAATGTTGATTTTTCTCCATATATGTTAGAATAAAAAGACTTGAAACAATTTTATAGTAAGCAGGGCAAATAAATAAAGATCCTATCAATTAGTATCTCTCTTTCCCCTTAGGACAGTTATTGGTTAAAATGTAAAAGTATATAGTGTAAGAATGCTTTGTTTCCCTAAAATAAGAGGGAAAATAATCAGCCTTGAAAACTAGAGATCGAACATGCTAGCCCCAATCAGCTTAACATTGCCAGTGCTATGCTTTGGTTCATCTGAGTAATCAAGTAATTATTAAGATGAGTAAATAAGTAAATATAAATAAGATTAATGTTTATAAGTTTCATAACAATATCTATGTCATCAATTACTAAATACAAATTCAAGCATGATTTAAAGCTTATAAAAAGAATATATTTTGGCATATTAAAATGTGTCTTTACAAATTATTAACATGTAAAGATTTATGATTGCTTGCTTAAGTTGACTGGGCATTAAATTTCAAAAAAATACACTAAAATATTATTTTAAAGAGTTCTCCTAAAAAAAAAATCTCCTAAGTAGAAGTCACTGAACATGCAATATGACCCTGGCACTACACAGGCCTAACAAAATCTTGCAGGCCTAAGAAAATCACTGGACAAAATTCAACTCTGTTCAAAAAAGCAGAAGCATGGATAAATTCACTCCACTGCAAATTTTCTCCACTCATAGAGTGTCTTCAGATTTTCTGTAGAATCTTTGTTTGACCCACTGTGACAAATCCCACTACAACAAATGTTATTAAGGAAATGTGTATATATACACAGAGAGAGAGAGAGGGAGAGAGAGAGTTGGTTATAATCAAAAGCAATAAGGTTTTTTAAATTTTAAATGCTCTTGCTAAATTTATAAAAACTAGACTTAAAAGACAAAAGTTTTAATTTTACTGAAATAATTTATTATAATTTCCAGTGTTAGGTTTTTGGTTACTTAACAAAATGAGTTCAAAGAGTTAAAAATTGTTTAAATGAGGACATAGGAAATGTTTTCAACAATCAGTTTATAATTAGTTAAATAAATATTACCTCATTTTATAATATGTCCTATATATATGGAACTAGAGATATATCCATCTAAAGAAAAAAAATGATAAAATTGAATTTTATTATTTAAAAATTGTTTAAATGATGACATAGGAAATGTTTTCAACAATCAGTTTATAATTAGTTAAATAAATATTACCTCATTTTATAATATGTCCTATATATATGGAACTAGAGATATATCCATCTAAAGAAAAAAACTGATAAAATTGAATTTATGTTAATTCTAACACAGTCAATGTAAGAATTAGTGTCTTTATACACTATTTCTACATCTAGACCTTAGCTATGTAAAATGGTAATAATTTTTGACATCTCTTTAAATTTAAATCTGCCATTTGAAAGTTGATCTACTTCTATTAGCTTTGATTAAATAAATATCCTGTTACTGTATAAATGACATATGTATGTATTGGCTAATAAATCTATTTGTAGCCCTTAACAATCTTTCCTAACTTGTAAGTGCTATAAAGATGTCCTTTAATTTTTGTCACTGCAGTTATACTATACAAATTTATCAAAGAAATCTAAATTTGACCTAAGAGTAAAAAGATAAGAATGTAGGTGCAAAGATTTCCATATGGATGTAATGCTCATTATTGCTAACCTCATGGAAGTGTATATTACATACAACTGTATTTCCCAAACATACGTGTCATCTAGGATGAGGAGCTTAAAAAACATTACTGATAAAGCTGTGCTTGCTAATGGACACGTTCATGCTTATGTTTATGGGATTGTTATGTAATTATGTTATGATATTTAAATGTGACTAAAATTATGCACTTCACTTTAAAGATTGAAGGCTAGTACATTAGTAAATAAAATATATAAAATATAAGTATAAAATAATGTAAAAGCAAAAAGCACAAAATATAAGTACATTGTATTTAAAAAGCATATTGTAAAACATATTAGGGTAAAAGTTTATTTGTGCCATTTAATTTGTAATTGGATAAAAGTAACCAATTAAAAAGTTATTTATACTAGAAAAACTTTAAACACATTTTAAAGATTAAAATTAATGGTTCTAATATAATATTATCATATTGTTATGCTAAATTTTTTACTCTTATGGTAATGTAGGGTCATTAATTATGGGACAATTCCCACGCTTTCAAGAGAAGCCTTATGGTCAAGCAAAGACCCATCCTAGCAGGTGACACATCTGATGGAGGAAAACATTAAAATAGCTAAAAGGCTCTGTTTAGAGCTTCAGAAGTAATTCCATCATAAACTGACCTTAACAAATTTATTGAGAAAAAGAATAATTTTGATTAACACAGGTCATACTTTGACTTAATCGAGCAGGAAACTATATCCAAAATTTTTTAGACATAGAGAAAAAATAATAATAGAGAAAAGCAAGGGTAGATACAAAAAGGGGCTCCAAATGTAGCAGCTACTGATAACAGTCTCCAGCTGCACCTATAATTTATACCCGTAAAAAGTTGGATTATCAGCCTCACAAGCTATGCCAAAAATGTATCAGTCAGCTTCTCTTAATACATTCCTCTCATGTTATGAAACTACGCTTCAAATAACTCTTGGATAAAGATTTAGCTTCTTGTTTGTTATAATTAATATAAGAGGACATTGGTTTTCTTATTGATAAAACTGGGAAGGGTGGTTTTAAACTCATATTGTATTTGGATAAATTTCTCAGAATGAACAGAGGTTAATATCAAAGACAAAAAATCTTTATGCTAAATGTTAATGATGGCCATCATTTTTTGAAGACAACGTTCATCAATGGTCTACTGTTAATTTCTGGCCTGAGTCTATTTAGCCAGGTTATAGCATTACGCCTGTCTTAGTTACTTTCTCATTGTTGGGACAGAATAATCAAGACCTACAAGTAAAAGGAGGAAAAGTTTATTTAACTCACAGTTTGCAGAGATTTCAGTTCATAGCCAGGTGGATAAAGGCAGGGGAACATGGCAGAGGAGAAACAGTCCATGTCAAGGAAGGCAGAAGGAAAACAAAAATCACACAAAACAAAACAAAAAAGCAGCAATGAGCCTCCTTTTTCCATTTTATTCAATTCAGATGACAAGCCTAAGGGCCTGTGGGACGCACACCCAGGGTTGGTCATCTGTCTTCAATAAATCCATTCTGTCACACCGAGAATTATGCTAATATGATCAGTGGACTAATCCAATTTTTCCCACACCTTCATGCAGTATCACAAACCCTGGGTTCAGTCACCCACCTGTGCACACGTGAGACTCCGTGGGGGCATCTAGATGCTATAACAAATCCTTAGTGCCGATGACTTGGTAAAATCTCTTTTCTCTTTATAAAACTATCAGAAGATGAGCATTCTTCCTTTGTCTCTTTTAAATTAGGATAAGACTTTTGATCCCTGGAGAGGAAAGATCAATGCTACTTCTCAGCCTAAAGTAGATAAAGAATACAAAATATTGGGTCTTTTCTATTCCTTAAAAATAAGTAATCAAAATCTCAGAGTTGTGGGGCAGGATGAGGTAGGATAAAAAAAATAAAGTCTAGGCAAAATAAGATACAAGGAAAATATTAAAAATAAAAAAGGCAGCTTCAGGACATGAGCCTAGTTTATTTATTTATTTATTTAGTCCTTTATTTAATTTTTTCCCTTTTCTCAGAACATAATAAGCCTGGGCAATTCCCTTTCACCTATAAATGGGTTTGGCTACTCCCTTTCTCTTCTTACAAATGGTCCTCTTTGACCTATAAATAGACCACACTTTAATGTTTATATTATGATTTCCTATATATGGACAATTATTTAACTATGGGTGGATTATCTTCTCCCACCCACTATATAAGAATGAAGACTAGTGATCACAAAACTCTACACATTCCCACTAGAGAAAACACATAAAGATTCCCAGTTTCCAAGTATATTGTGTCCCATTTCTCTGAATACCAGCACTCTACTAGTGAGTGCATCCTAAAATCTCTACCTGATAAATCCCTTCCATACCTCTTACTTATGTCCTAAAAATTCTTTCTTTCATGGTGAGAGTCAGTGAACACACAAACTTTGTCTACAAAAGGGTGAGGCAAGGTCCTTATTTTAGCTTTAGGAGCTTCTCAGACACTGCCCAGTGACAATAAGAAAGAGATTGTTCTAAAGAAATTAATATCCAGTCACAGTGATATTGGACATTTGAGGAAGTCAGTACAAAAATGAGACACATCAAAATTGTGACTGGAGGTGAGTCTGAAGAGAGCCTATCTCAGAATGAAGTTTCAATAGCCAAGCCTGCCACCCTCCCTAGAGATGAACAATTTGAGATTATACTGAAACTAACAACCACCTGGTCCACTGAGCTCAGGCATCAAACACATAGGTGGGTGATCAGAACATCTGGAACCATACTCCCCTTCCTCTCCAGAAACACATTTGTTCTCTCCACATTTGCACCCTTGCTATGTGACTAGCTTTCCTATTGGATCAAGATGAGCTGAGCTACTATACTTGCAGGCTTGTAGGTTGAATGCAGTTTGATCCGAGTTGTATTCACATTGTGATTTTGCTATGTAAATTACTTCTAATTAAAGGCCTTGGAGGTCACTCACTCAGGACCCCTCCTTGAATTCCAAGAACTATTCTTTGTTTTTTGGTGGTTTTTTTTTGTACTGGGAATTGAACTCAGCACTTTGCACTTGCTAGGCAGGCGCTTGTGCCACTACGCAATCTCCCCAGCCCTCAACAACTAATCTCCATATTTCCAATAAACTCCCCTAACTTTCTCCTTTGAGTTGTGACTTCATTCCTCCCTGTCATAGGACCATGGAGCTGGCGCAACAGCTCCTTGCTACTTGTGCATTTCAAGCATCCTAAAGACACACCTGAACTTGTTTTGGTTATCTCCTGCATCAGCAGGCAGGCAACAGTGATAATCCTCAACTCACATACTTCAACATTTAACCCTGTCACCTTCCTATCTAGAGGCTGGACCTACATTCTTTTCCCCTGAGTCTGTTTGTGATATTCATAAGGCTTATAATATGTGACAAATGTTTTGCTGTGTGATTTCTCAGGGTAGGATATGAAAGACAATGAATCTTCTTTGTTTGTTGGTGTTTTCGCATACCTGACTGGTAAAATGTAACAAAAGTGGAATTCCAGAAGTGCTTATAGTAGTATGTCTTTCAGAGTAACATTTTTTGAAAAATTTAACCATTCACTGTGTATATTTTGATCATCCCTTGTATTTTTTTCTATTATATATATATGATATACATATATATATGAATCATAAGTGCATTAATCATGAGAATAAATATTTATCTTAAAATTCAAAGCTTTGAGGAACTTTGTTTCTTACAAATATATACAGTACACAAATTTGATATGGGAAGGGAGTGTGGCCATTAGAAAAGCTGAACCAGACTAAGGGAAACTCATGGCATTTGTTTTGGCAGTGAGCAGTGGGCAGAGAACAAAGTACGCGCAGGGCTTGAGGAGACGGGTAGCAGAAGACGCGGCTGCCCTGCTTGTGCACTTAGAGGGCAGTAAGTGGAACACTGGAGGTCAGAGAAAGGTAGATCCTTCTTATATGATTATGATGTATGGGCAGTAGTAATGGCCATTTCTTTTGATTTGGGGGCACAGTTTATCCACACTAGTTTAGAGCTATTTTAACATTCCCACTTACATTTGTGTATGCATATTGATATATGCAAAAAAAAAGACTTTTATACTTTATAGACAAATACAACACACTTAGACCAATAAAATATCTGTGAAAAATTATAAGAAAGAATTACTCTTTATTTCTACCCTTGTTTTTTTCATGTGGGAATGTTGGAATTTACATAAAAGATCACTCTTGCAAGGTAGGGTAGATTTTTAATGTCTATATAAAGCATGTCAGATTTCTTTGCCAACTTTGCCTGGACCATAGGGGTTCAGTGATTCTGTGCCATTTTTCTCACTCTTTTTATACCAGCTCTACCACCAAACTGTCATGCTGCTTCCACCCAAATACTTGTCCACCTGGAAAAACATGGGATGAAATACACTGTAGGAGATGAGATAGGAAGACTAAAGCTTAATTGGCCCCCTCTATGAGCACTATGTAGACAGGCAGTGTGCAAGCATGTTGACATGCTAGGAAAAAGGAAAAACAGCTGAGATCATGTTGTTTACCTGGACAATTACCTGGATGGTGGGGATGGATGAATTCTGCATAACTCTAATTGGTTGTACCGGTGTCTGAGTGAATAAAGCCAAGGTGTGCCATTCATTCAGGGATCCTTCTTGATGGCAGAAGAGAGCCCCCAGTCCTTCACATTTTAAACTATTCTGTGTTTGTTTGTGTTCCATCTTTATAGCCCCTCAGTCAAGTACAAGCTTGCAGGCAGGCTCCTGTAGATGGTGCCCAAAGAGGAACTTGACCAAAGAAGTCCACCTGGGGGAAAAGTTCAGTGAGTCAGTGATGGGGACTTCCTAAGCAGAGAGGTGCCAGCTGGCAAAAGAAAATGACAAAAGAAAAAGAAAAATGAAAAGGAAGAACATGAAGGCATGCAGTAGAGTCAGCCAGGGTAACGGGGCAGAGTTCATTGGCAGAAGCACAGCACTATACCACTTAGGTGGAAATTCTGGTGCACCAGTCTGGCGCCCAAGTTAGTACTCGGACGATGTGAGCATCCCATGTGGCAAGATGTTATCAAACATAGTCTTTGGATTCCTCAGATGGGCAAATTTGATGTAGAGTGGGGATCAAGTGAGAGATGATTTGGCTGTGGTGATACCAGGGAACTGGAATATCCCCTGAAATTTTCTCCACATGGAGCTTGGTTTGAGCAGTTCATAGTCCTTTAACTGCAGGAGAACGTCTAACAGTTAGTGCACACTTGATTGAGTGTGGGAATGAGGTTTACGATCCCTGTTCCCATTCTCTTTCTTCTCCTCCCTCTGTGGCTGAGACAGGAGTAGTGTCTCCTTATGAAAAATTTGTCAACCAGGGTGTGCTTAATGGAGAGCCCTTTTGGACATACACATTTCTAATTAATATTTACCCTGACTGTACTAATCCCCAACAAAATGCCCATGAGCACAATCCTTTGGAGTATAAATTGGTCAGAGAATTAAAACCCAGTGTCATGAACAATGGGATTCAGGGCCCTTTCTCATCGGACTTGTCAGAGATTGTCCTGGGAACTATGCATTTACCTTCTTTAGACATTAAGCATTTAGCTAAATCCTGCTTTTCTTCAGTGCAAAACTTAACTTTCCACAGTAATATTCAAGAGTTAGCAGCTGAGCAAGCTTGAAAGAATTGGGCAGCACAACACCCAGAGAGTATGGAAGAAATGCTGCAGGGAACAGGTCCACACTCAGACCTAATCTCACATTTAACCCTTCCAGGCCAGGCTGATCAGCAATAGGTCTCATAATGAAATGAGCTTCAGTAAATATTCCTGAAGACCATGTTCCCACTCAGTCATTTTTCCACATTCTTCAAGGCCTCCATGAGCCTTATGCCCAGATCTTAGCCTGATAGTATCTCTTGTTGGCAGATACCACATGCCCAGACACCAGAGATTACAGTGTTGCAGCTGGTTTTGGAGAATGTTAATAAGGGCTGTAAACAAGAACGAGGAAATGTCCCAGCGACTAAAACTCTTGGAAACTACTTGAAAGTAAGATGTGGCTATTGAAGACCATAAGTCCTCTGTGTTCACCCAAATTATATCTGATTTAATTAAACAACATCAGGCTTCTTCAAAAAGACATCGTTTCCTTCTTTCTCAGAGACTAAATGGGCTTTGATACCACATGGGTTATGCACAGGCCCAGAGAAAATTCAAACTCTCTCCCCTCAGAGTTACTTGCAAACTCTGGTCATGGAAAGCAGTTTGAGTCCAGAAATTAACATTAAGGACTCATTACAAATGCTGAATGGCTTCTAGAAATTCTTGGGGGACATTATCATCCAAAATGAGGAATTCCTACATGTCAGCTCAGCAATCTATATAAAGCACTGCAAGGAGATCCAGATTTGAATTCTCCTCATACCCTCACACCTGGGCCATTTAAAGAGCTTCAAATCATAGAAACTGCTTTCGCAAGTAACTGTTTCAAATTAGTTTGACTGCGCCTTTTACGCTAATCATACTGCCTGCTCCTCACTCTCCTACTGGAATTTTTGGATGGCTTTATCTTCCTAACAAGGATTTGACACACACCATACTGTGCTTCCTATTACTCTTGTACCACAGGTGTTGTGGCAGTCCTCAGAGATGGGAAAATGGGAGGGACCAGTTACCCTGTTGGCATGGGGTGGAGATTCACTTGAATTGCTGGAATGGACACACATTGTCCTCTAGAAGCATATGATCATGAAGAAGTCCTTTTCATGACATGGTCCTGAAGGAACTCAGCTCTCCTTTCCTTGATAAGATTTTTTCTGGCATAGAAAGAGATAGAACAGAATTAAAAATGCCCTTATTGAGGGCATGGAGAAGACCATAGTGGAAAGGAGGGACGTGGAGTTTCTGGGGAACTCTTTCGGGGGCCGAAGGCTAATAGGGCGAGGCTGGAGGCGGGGTTAAGGGGGTGGACTGCCTGGCATGGCAGACAGATTGGGCAGGAGCATGGGAAAAAGGAACAGGATATTACAAAAAGGGAAGTAGGAAGTCATAATTTCACTCCAAAGAAGGGTGGGGCTTAGCACATGGCCTAGAGTGGGCAGTGCCATATTGGTTCAGCAGCATGGTGACAAAGCAGGAGTCATGGAGGTAAGAAACCCATCACTCCTTACTAGTGAAAAATTTCCCTCAGATAACAATTGAAGAAAAACACTTAGGAAGCAGAAGGACTTGTTCATTGCTAGCACCTAGGTGAGAATAGAAGGCCTGGCAGCTACTGACGTCCCTCTGGAAGGTATCTCTGACTGTTGGTCACAGCTATAACCCTCCTGCAGCTGGAAGAAGCTAGCATGATTATCACCAATTACCCTTCATGACAGCTAAGGGTACCTCACCAGAGAGGGGGGTCAGTTAAGTTAATTATAATACAAGCAGTCAGATAGGGCTAGGCCCTCAAAAAGACCCAATACAGATATACTACAACCGTCCATGGCTATGTAGTCATTAAAGGTCATACCTCAAGACAAAAGAAAAAAATTATTACAGAAACATACTTCCCCAAGGGATAAACAGCAGTGATTGTTATCCGACTACTGGTATTGTGAAACAAAAAGGGGCAGAGGTGGGGGGTAGGAGGACTGAGGTCTAAATATCGTCCTCTGTGAGCACTGAGGAAGGCAGCCTCTAAGTGTGCTGACATGCTAGGGAAAAGGAAAAATAGCTGAGATCCTGTTGTTTTCTCAACAAGTGCCATGGATGGTGTGAGGCAAATGAGTACCGTGTAACTATAATTGCCTGTACCCCTGCCTGAGTGAGTGAAGCCAAGGTGTTGGCTTCTACAGTCTGCACCTTGTCAGCGGTCCCTAGACTGTAACAGTTACAACAGTTACAATGATACAGCAGTTACAACAGTTATGATGAAATACAGCATGGCAGAATAACCACAGCCCCAACAAAACAAACCACAGCATCCTAAAATAAATCAAACCAAGCAACACCCACTCACACACACATACACACACACACACACACACACACCATTTACTGTATTGAATCATCCTATGTCTATCACATTGCCAAGCAACTTTCATTTATTTCATTAGTTTTCTAACTATGGAAATGAGGAAATGGAGGCACAGAGGTTTAAATAAACTCTTAAAGTTTACACATCTATTAACTGATGGAATTTGTAAATACACAAATAAAAACAGATAACCTGATTTTAAAATCCAAATCCTTAACCAGTAAGATATAGTGCCTCTTGAAAGTGGTAACTGGAATATAAAAGAATGGTCTTTCAATTTATTTTCTTCAGATTAAGAAGTTACTTGAGCCAAGAGGTCTGTTAATTACAGTTGCGTAATTATAAAGTTTTATAAATGCATATGTATATATTATGGAGTTATTTGATCATTTTGTTAGATTCTTAGAAGAATCATACAAGAGGTCATAGTCTGAGTACCAATATTAAAGTTTCAGAATAGAAATCTTGCTCTACCTCAGGTATAGAATAATACAATTGAAAAGAGAATAAATGCCTCACTACTTTACCATTTGTTTCAATCTGAATTTTAAAAACATGTATTTATTTATACTAAGCAATCATGAAATCCTAACAGACATTCAGTCTACAATGAAAAGAATAGAACTCGGGTGCATTTGAGTGTTGTTTAATTTAATACTATTTTTTTAAGAAGTGTATTTCTTTTGAGAAAGAGGAAGCTTATCAGGAGAGAAGCTGTATAAATTATTTTCTTTGTGAACTCATCATCAAAAAAAATATAGAAATATAAAGCCTTTTGCAGTTGTACTTGACAGAATAAACTAAGGCCTTAGGACAAATAGAAGCTTTCTTAAGCCTTTTGCTTCCCTCCTGTGTTAAGATGTAAGCAGTGAGCTAGTTGTCTGTGCTCAGAAGCATTACATAGGAGCCAGCACTTCATGCTTTGTCTAATACATATGGATGTGGTAGGTTTCCATGTGGAAAGTAGCTCTGCCACTGGTGTAGGAGAGGAAATGAGTTGTTTCATTCTAAGCTAAGGCCAGGAAGGTCAGCAAGATGAATGCCCTTTATTTCATGATATGATAGCAACTGTGGCTGGAAGCTTAGGCTTCAATCCAAGCAGAACAAGAAAAAAAAAAAAATAGAGAAACATGAGACAGTGAAAACATAAAAGAAATCAATAGACTAAATGAGGTAATTTTTGTTTTTATTTTATTTTTGTATAATAAAGGAATTGGTTGTTATCTGACCTATAAAATCCATGAGAACTAAGTGAATATAACACCTCTCATTACCTAAATTTTCTCCAACACAATTATGGCATTAAAATATTAGTAATAGTAACAATTTAGGAAGCCAACAGCAATGGAATTAATGACCTACAGGGAGAATCATATCATGGAAGCTTAGATAGTCTGATTTTTCTTGTTCATAAGGAATTTTACTTCATACTTAATAGGAAAAGAAATGCCAAATAGCATTATATTTATGATTTTAGCATAAAATTTCTACATTGTCAAAAATGTTTACAGCCAAAAAGTTTAAACGTCTCAGAGTATCAATCTTCATAGCTTTCTTAAAATGTATTTATGGGGCTCTATATCATGCTACTGAATAATAAATTTGATGTAGATACTTGTAATGTCTAAAATAATATATAAATCTTTTAGAGAGTTTCATTTTTGTATATATTATGAAATCAATGCTTGATAACTGACACAAACATTAATTATACTGATTTCTAAACCAGTGGTTCTTTGATTTAGTGCTCAAATACTAAATTCACAAATGATTAAGAAAAATCTTTAGATATATTCACTATAGTAGGTTTGTCATTATTAATATAAACATGCTTTTCAAAATATTGAATATTCATATTATTAGATAATCTAGGATTTAAAAATATTAACTTTCCCTAATCTGGGATACATAAATCTTAAATATTAAATTTACACAAAAATAAATGTTAAGAGTTTAACTACATACTAAGAGACATTGGAAATATGAAGAAAGAAATTTAAAAATTGAATATAAAATTTGTTTGAAACAGAATATGAGTTGTGTAATTATTATGGTAAAAAAATAAGGTATCAAAAGTATATAATCTGTATACAGTCATAGACATACAGCATGGATTTTCCCTGGGCAGTTAAATGAAGCTTCTTAAAAGAGATTATGTATAAATTAAGCCTGGAGGAATAAATTGCTTGATCAAATCTATGTTTTGGTAAGATAATTCTGATACCAATATGAAGAATATATGAACACTGATAAAAGCTGCAGCCAAGAATATTTCATTTGCAACATTATAAAATTAAAATTAGAAAATACAGAGAAGACGAGTTATTGGTTCAATGAACACACAAATGCATATTAGCTACATTCAACATTTTTTACATGTTACCAAATTTGCTATATTTACATGAAATAATTCCTGATTCTACTGAAAATAAAGATTAAAAATTCATTAGTATTTGATTTACATGGATGATTATTAAAACCTTCTTAAAACAGTTCATACTCCATTGTTCATAAATGTTATTATTAAAAATAAATTTTATTAGTATTAAAAATGTATTTTATACTTTTTTCAATATTTATACATTGTATGAGAGATACCTCTGTAGCCTCCCTGAGTCCCAAAATTGACCTTTCTCCAACATTTTCCTCAAGGTATTGCTTTTTTAATTTTTATTTTTTTTTTATTTTAAAAATAAAAGGAGGAAACATTAACAGACGGACAACCTTCTACAAAATAGCAAAAGAACAGTATAGACAATACAGAGTTACAAACAAAGTGGCAGGAAATTAACAATCCTTGATGTGTTGTATATTGATATCTTCAAAGTGGTTTCTCATGAAAACAGGTAGAGACATGCAATATTGATCTATCAAGGACTCACTGACAGTTTCTTTCAGCAAAGAAATAGAAGACAGTAGAACAGCCATGTTAACTATCCTGTATATACATACATACAAACTTTCTCCTTCTTTCCCTTATCTTTTCCCACATCCCAGTTGCCCTTTACCCTTGAGTGTTTTCCTATTATTTCACAATGTCTGTCATACCTCCTAGTTTAAATTAACTCTCAGGTTTTACCTAGTGAAATAATGTGGTGCTTGCATATGTAGGTATGATTTATTTCACTTATGAGTATGGTCTCTGGTTATGACCATTTACCTATAAAGGCCTCGATCTTGCTTTATAGCTGAGTAATATTCCATTATATAAAAGTACCACAATTTTCTTACCCAATCGTTGGTGGATGGATATTTGGGTTGCTTCCACAATTTAACAGTTACAAATTGTGTTGCTATGAACATAGGTGCACATATATAGCTGTGATATGATGTTTTTAGATCTTCTAGGAAAATACCCAGAAGGGCAATAGCTGGGTTGAATGGAACCTCTCGACCTAGTTTGCTGAGGAATCCCCAAACTGATTTCCACAGCAGTTTCACCAGTTGCATTCCCACCAGCAGTGAAGAAGGGTTTCTATTTCTCCACAGCCTTGCTACCATTTGTTATTGGTTGATTTCTTAATGCTAGCCATTCTTACTGGGGTGAGATGGAATCTCAGTGTTGTTTTAATTTGCGTTTTTGGAATTACTAATGATGTTGAACATTTTCTCATGTATTTATTTGCCATTTGTATTTCCTTATCTGAGAAGTGTGTATTCATCTCCGCTGCCCATTTTTGGATTGGGTCTTTGAATTTGGAGGGGCTGATATTTTTTAATTCTTTATATATTCTAGATAGAAGCCCTTTGTCTGAGGGACGGTATTGTTTTTTTTTTTAAATAGACAATTGCTACTGTCTTGTAAAATGTCGCACAGTTGTATTCATCTCATTATCTCTTTGGATATGAATAAATGGAGTACTTCACCTCTTGTAGTTCCAAGAAAATGGAAGTTAGAGTTAAAGAATTGATTAGGTTCAGATGAAACTTTGTTTGATATTGACTAATCACATGCTATCAGGAAATATGTAATATCTGTGGACCATCTAGTATCAAATATTAAACTACTAATGTATTTGTTTCAAATAGCAATAAACATGTCTTTGAATTTTAAGGTACACAATTCACCTTGTGAGTAATAAAAACTGTTCAAGGTGTTATGTTAGGATCATATGACAGTAAATCTCTCACAGATTTGTATTTTTTAAATGAGATCATCATATATTGCCTACAAAAAACTAAATTTGTTATATTTCTACACAGTAAAAGTAAATAAGCATGGCAATGACATTTTAGTGACAGACATTTGGTGTTACCTGTAGAAAAATTGGAAGCATTTCTGTTATCTAAAATATGCACAATGCCACACTGATCTCAGTGCCCTCTCTAAAATTTTCTGCTCATAATCTGGGCCTGAATCAACTATTTGAAACTAAGATTGGTCTTTAGACCAACCTAACCCCTAAACCAAAAGGAATATAAAATAGAATCATAAAAACACCATTACTTTTATATTAGTCTAAAAGAAAGTCAAGATAAAGGGAAAAATGAAATAATGATGGAACATATAAAAACAGCAAGAAGGTACATTCAAATCTCACCATATCAATATTCACATCATTGTAAATTGTCTAAATAACTAAAAGCAGAGACTTCCAGACTGGATAAATGAAGCTTGTATAAGAGAATGCCTCAGCAAATCCAGTCTTAGCAACTGTGGAACAACTTAAACTCTCATGCACAGCTACTGGCAAGGTGAAATGGTACAAGCATTTGAAAATTTGTTGACAGTCTCACTAAATTTACAGAGATATCTACCATAATCTTCAGCCATTCTCTTATTTCTGTTTACTAAAAAGAAAAAAAAGAGTATACCACACCAAACTATTCATATACAAACTTTACTAACCATATCTTTTATAACAAAACATAGAAAATAAGCCAAAGTCATCAACTGACAAATTGGTCTATTGCAATAAGTTATTTTTATAAAATGAAAATGAAGGAACTATTAATGCTTGAAACCATTAATGAAGCTGAAAATATATTCAATAAAACAATAAGTATCTCTTCATAAAGGATATAGGAAATAAAAATGACCTAGTCTGATAGAAACCAGATCAGTGATTGCATAGGGATAATAGAAATACTATGCAAGGGAAACAGATTAAAACTATGCAGAAGAACACGTAGATGATGGCTATGTTAATTATCTTAATAGTGATATCTTCAAGAATGCATAAATGAAAATATACATTTTATCCATTGCATATATACCTTGTATATATACATGCTAGATTTGTCTCCTTGAAGTTTGAGAGATGAGACGTTTGTCTTCTCATTCTAGTTCGCTGTTGCTTAAATGTTGCTCCAGGAGACATTATTTTTGGTACGAAGAGAAACATAGTAAGTATATGATAGAATACTTGTAGCACAAAAGGAACTGGTCCATTTCATGGACAGTTTAAGTCAGAGTTTGAGTGAGGATGTGTAGTGTAAATCACCAACTGTACAGCGATATAAAATCATGACTACAGTATTTCATTTCCTCCCAACAAGAGGTGGCTTCTATATTCCCTTCTTAGAGGCTCCAATCTCTGTTATGCTTGTAGAATATTCACTTTGGAGGCCTCATCACCTATGTAAAAAGTTGTACTACTTACCACTCATAAGGTATGAGCAGTTTAAATCACATGGAGAAGTTCCATATAGATTGGCATTCCTAGGTGATCTTGATGTACAGGTCATCTCATCCTACAAGAAACAAACATGCATGGAATTCTCAAACAGTTCTCCCCACCGTTGCAAACCCCACTTGGAGCTATTCCAATCTTTCCAACTCAGGCCCCAGATATCATGAGGTAGATGTCCTCGCACATGTGCCTGATCAGAATTCCCATCATACACAGTAAAATGCTTGTTGTATGCTACTAATCTGGAATTGTTTTATGGGAATATCTGAAATAAATAATAGTTATTTAAGAAATTAAATTGATTTCATGTATTTGTGTATAGTGATAAGATTAAATGTAATAGTCATGTAATAAATTACAAACTGTTGTTCTTAAATATATGACTTAGTGTTTCATAGCTACACTATTTTTAAACTGCTTTAGTGATTTAAAAGAGACATTACATTTGGTATAAATCATCTTATCACCTTCCTATTTATGAAGATTTATCTTTACTTCTTAGTCTTCCGAGATTCAAGAAAATAGAAGACACAGTTGCAGACAGCATAATTCTACCTTTGGAAGTGTCTTAAAATTCCATGAATATTTGCATTCATATGAGTCTTTTGATGACTTAGGTTTCTTCTCTTTAGGCAGGCACATAGTGTTAATATCTTAAGAATAACAAAGACATGAGTAAATATTATGCTTATATAATCTGTCCTTGAACAATAATTAGCAATTAGCTTGTTTGAAAATTCATTTTAGTTTTAATGTTTAAGTGTCAGCAAATATAAATATAAGCACTAAAGCTATTGAATTCAAAATATTATCCAGAATTCATCCTATTTCGATAGCTCAGAAATGCTATTTAAAGGGAAATAACTTTTGTTAATTATTTCCTTATTTGTTGTTTCATTTATACAACATGCTTTTTGTTATTTGTTATTAACACCAAATTTTGAAGTTGAACTTCCTGAGTTATACAAGATTAAATTATTCCTAAGGTCATAATGTTAGTAAATGCCTAACCTGAAGTTTAATGCTACAGTTTCCTAATTCCCAAGATTTACATATAAAACACTTCATTTAGGTATGATTTGCAAAAAGCAGTCAAGAAATGTTAACTACAATTGAAAACATTATTACTGAGATCAGTGTGGCAGTGTGCATATTTTAGATAACAGAACTGCTTCCAATTTTTCTAGAGGTAACACAATACGTCTGTCACTAAAATGTCATTGCCATGCTTATTTAGTTTTACTGTGTAGAAATATAACAAATTTAGTTTTTTGTAGGCAATATATGACGATCTCATTTAAAAAATACAAATCTGCAAGAGTTTTACTGTTAAAATAACTATTTGTAAATGTTTAAGGCTGGATTATTGATATCAAAGGTTAAAAAATTATGGAAGTGTAAAAAAACACCTCAGGCTTGATCTGCATATTTTGCTCCCTAATCTTTTCCATTGCCATTTACTTTATTTTTAAAAGATAAAGATAAATAGTATTTTGAAAATTGACAGTGTTTGTATATTAAAGAGAAAGTGAAATCTATGTTCTTTTCATGAATATTTAATATAATTTATTAATATTTATTTTTGACTTTTATATGAACTATTAATTTGCTTTATTTAAAACCATAATAAAATGAGACTTTACATGGAAGGTGAGTAGAATGTCATTTACCACGCGGAGGTTTTATCTGGGGAATAGCATGTTTTGTATCTCAGTTGTATATTGGGACTGGTGATGTATGTAGCTTCTAACCAAAATTCTAAAGCCTAACTGACAATTTAATGAATATCAAACAGATATTTGTTGTGCTCAAGTATTGGATATTCCTTTGTTAAATGTTGATTTCCTATTCCAAGAGAATTAAAGTATTATGTATAATCTAATATCATGCTTTGAAGTCTACAGCTACTCCAATAGATTTACCAAAAAATTTGGCTTGTTTTATTTTTTCCATGGAGAATTTCAGACTACAGAAGAGGACATACATTAAAACTCTAAATTTCACTGTGCTGTGATGAAGCTTTTGGTTCTAGCAGTTGAAATCTGTCAATATGTAGAATGGATAGTTTGAAGGAGATGATTTGATAGATTCTATTTCATAAGATTGCTGTTTTGTAGAGTGGACTTTGGTACCACTGAGTTGATCCAAACAGTTTATTGGATGAGGGAAGGAATACACAAAAATTGAGTGAATATGTCAAAACCTAGTGCTGCTTTTGTAGTAGCCATGCTGCTGTGATTTTGAGGATAAGGAAAATGTACAACCTGAATACATTTGTCTCTGCAATTTCATGCTTCAGACAACTCAAGAAAGTGTCCTTTATTGTAAGGATAAAGTGTTCTCTCTCTTTCTCTCTCTTGTTCTCTTTCTCTCTCTCTCTCTCTTCTTAATATCCTATTAAGGTATTTTGAAATTGTTTACTTTATAATTAGGTTCATTTAAATTTCAAAGAAAGAATTCTATGAAGTGTGACTACACAGAGATACACGTTTTTCATCTTATGTAACTTCACTCTCTATGAACTATTTACAAGTAACAAATATTTATTATAGCAAAATGATCAGACATTTATGCAGAAACACTCCAATTGTTATTTTATTCATCTGCAACATCCATGTATCAACTTCTTTCTTTCTTTTTAGAGATTGTAAAGGAAAATGATGAAGGCTTTGTTTCCACAAATATACTGGCTGTTCTTAATGATTATATTGTATAATTCTTTTGTATCCAGAAAATCTGTTTCTCCCTTTTGCAGAATTGCACATAAGTTTATTTTAGTTTCTTCAGAAAACTTTTTGAGTCTCTCAATACTATTTTCATAAAGAAATCAGTATTTACTTGTGTTTAAATATGTTATTGTAAATCATGTTCACTTTCCCAGTTATGAGAAGCTGTTCTGTTATGAAATTAAAATTAGAAGGAAAACTTAACAAGACACTACACAAGATAATTAACTGGCATAACTTTCACTAATGGGAGCTAATAAAATCTGAGATAACAGAATTATTTCCTTCTGAATTGGTAATACTTCTGTGAAAACTAAGAAAAGAAATGTCAAGACAATTTGAGTGTACTATGCAAATGGAATTTTCAATAAGAAAAAGTAAACTTTGTTGGGCTAGTGAAATAAACATTGAGAATGTTTAAAAGAGAACAAAGTAGTAACTGGATAGAAGTATAGATGATTACTTCATCATAGGAAAAATAAAACCAAAGAATTTTTCTATTTTAATATATGTCCATAGTTAGCTATCCCTTCAAAATACATTGTCTAATTTAAAAAGCAGTATCATGTTATAAAATTATTAATGCTTTGATGTTAACATCTTTTCTACCTCAGAACAGTCAAGAATGCATAATTTCATATAGATTGTATAATTAATTAACTTCACACAAGAGTTCAAAATAGTAAGCTTCTTTCATTTCCTGAGATTTATTAATTCTTTACCCATGTTTGAAGCATTTCATACTCTTTTGGGCAAGTCACTCTGGCTACCTACATTTTTTTAAAAAGCTGATAGTCTTAATTTTGTTTAAGTTATGCTATACATAACACAAATAACTGTTCACATTGATATGAAAAACACTCAAATCATTGCCTATTGTTTTGTAGAAGAGTAATAAATAAATTGGAAATAATTTTAGGAAAATTTGGTTGTCATTTTATACTTAAAATAGAGATCATGAAGAGATATGTCAATATTAATTTCTTTAATAAAAAAGACCCAGAAAAGCAGAGTTTGAAAGAGAAGATATATATAAAGAATTTCTGTTTTGTTTTTAAATAGGTGAGTGTTATGGTTCATATCTGGATATTTCCCCAAAACTTCAGACGTTCAAAAACAGGGATATTGAATGGTGGCTGAATCTTGTGGCTCCTATCGCTAAATGTGATGTTAGGTGCCAGGGCTGGTCAGAAAGGGCTGAGCACTGTACATGACCCAGCAGTGTGCACCTCTCTTCAGGTTCCTCCCTTCACTCTGCTTCCTCGAAGCCATGAGGTGAGTAGCGTTTCTCTCCCAGAATCTCCCACCACACCTTCCTGCCTGGAATTCAGCTGCCTTTAGACCGAATCCTCTAAAAATCATGAAGCAAAATAAACCTCTCATCCCCAAAATTGTGGATGTCAGGTATTTTGTCCCAGTGATAAAGAAAGTGACCAAGACAATAAAGTTAGAACTTGCTGGTTAGCACTAGGCACATTCAAATATCATTGGTCCAGCAGATGTCACTTAAGAAAAAAATGCAAACAGAACTTCAATTCGTGTTAGTGAGGAAACATTAAAGATCAGATTTAAGATAATGAAAGTAACCTCCATCTCTCTTCATAACAGAAATTCTGAGATCAGTATCCATCAATCTTTGTCCAACAACTCTTTGGACTACACTATGTCCAAAGACTCATATATGATAAAGTTAAGTGAATATCTCAAAAGTGATAAAATTAAATATGTCTCAGATCATATTCAATCATATTAGTTTCTCTGTTATCATCAAAGTTGACAGAAAGGAAAATATAAATGTAGAATTTAGTACACTAGAAAAGAATGGGTATTGGGGGAGATAAGTGATACATAAAATAGAGGACTCAGGGAAAATCATAGGTGGTTCTAAACCCAGTATTGTATTATAAAAATGATTCAGCAAAGAAGGTGATACAAACAATGTGTGTTCTTGTTGAAATTAAAGACAAAGTGCCATAGAGTGAAAGAGACAACTGCGTTACCCAAATCTCTTTCACCCTTGTGAAGTGGAGTAAATCTCTTAACAGGAACAAAGTCCATAATTCCATGCAGTAATAGAGAAATAATACATTTATGTCCAAAAATAGCCTTTACCCATCTCCTGTCCAAACAGCTGCACATCCTTTGGCCTTATTTTAATTCTTCACATGGCATTTGTCACACAACAGTATGTGTCTTCCTGTCTTGTCTCTTTATTTTCCTTTTATTTTGGATAGAATGTAATCTTTTTAAGGATAGAAAATTTTGCTGTTTGACACCACACTCTTAAAATATGAAACAATTAGTACTGATACATAATTCTTATGAAATATTTGATATTGATTGAAAATGTACTTGAGCTCATATCATTTTATAGAACATATGCATTTATTTTGACAAAAATAGTCTCTGTCTTATTTGAAGCTTTATATTTTTAATAACTGGGTATTATATTATATGGGTTCATATAAACACACATCAGACAGAAAAAACTATCTCACTAAACACAAACTGATGCGGATTTTTTCTTTCCATTTCACTATAGCATTTTTGTATTCTAATTCTCCCTTCCAGGAAATTAACTTCTTAGGTTTGTCTATATTCAGATTTATCCTAAAGTGCTGCCATATGTGCTAGCTTCCCTAATGTTTTACCTAACTTCTGGAATTATAGTCATGTGGGGGCCTGAGTATAATGAAATCTGAAGGAAGGATATCTCTAAATGCAAATTCAACAGAAAGTATAAGCGTTACACGAACTGTTAGGTAAAGCATTATTTCTAAGTAATAAATATTTAGGCTTTCTTTTTCTTCAAACAAAACGTCCATTAACCTCTAAGAGGAGTGGAGATAAAGGACCAAAGTACCAAAGGTTATTCTTTTAGTGTGGTAAGTTTATTAGCTACAAAGCTGGAGTCCATTCTTTCCCTCAGCCTAATCTACACAATGGACAAGCACAAATCAATGGCAATCATAATCATTTTTAATCTTCCTTGTGATCCAACAAGCCCATGGTAAGAGAAACAAGTGAACCTGTGCTTGCTTTAGAGAACTGAAAATAAATACCTAGAAATTTTTCAGAAATGTTTCATGGTGAGAGTTTTTTTTCAGTTTGTGTCAATGAAAACAATCATTTTATAAAGTGAAAATCAGTTTGGAAATACAAATATCACTCCAATTAAACCAAAGGTGAGATACCAAGATGCTGGGGTGGTAAGCAGCAGAGAAAGAGCCTCTCTGAATGTTGAGATCCATGCTGAAATATAACAATGCAAGGGAGAAAAGAAGAAAAGAAGTGAGTCCCTTGGACCAGGAAGGATCTGAAGCACAAAATGAAGCAAAAGGAGAGAGTAAAGAGAGAAAGTTCAGTGAAGAAGAAGGTAGCTAACAGTCCCTTCTCCTTGAGATAAGACTCACTGCATGAAAGGAGGGATTCAAGCCTACAGATAGTCACTGCTGGTGCTCACAAAGACTTCCATAGAGACACAGCAGTGGAGGGGAACAGTGGACACCAAGGACAGCACTAGCAAGCAGTGAATGCTGAGGAATCAATCATCCTGCGGGAGAGAGCTATTGGCTGGGAGCCATCTTGGAGCAGCTTCAGCTGAGCTCAGACCTCAGAGTGGCTGCTAGCTTCATTTACTGGCTTCCAGCTGGGCTCTGCCCCACTGAAGATGTGCTGACAGTTGCAGGCCAAATGTGTCTGGTCTCTGCCAGAAGGTGCAGGCTCACTGAGATTACCCATTACCTCAACAAAAAGCTGCCTTGCTGGAATAAACCAACATAGATTGGGAATCATTCTCCACACATTATCTACCAAGGACAGCAGAGACAATCCTGCTGGAAAAAATGAATAAATAGATAATAAATAAATAAATAAATAAATAAATAAATAAATAAAAAGTGAAATTTTTTATTTCTCTCTCTTGTTTGGTTTTGTGGTTTTGGTTTGGTTTATTTTTGTTGTTGTTGTTTTTTTTCTCCTTCATTATTTGATCTTATTTTTATATGAATGAGAACATGTTTTCTAGACTCTTTGTGGTTGTTCTTTTCTGTTCTTCCTTTTATCTCTCCTTTCTCTCCTCCTAGTCTTCTGCACCAGTTTCCCAAAGTTAGCATGAGCCCCCTTTGTCCTCCAGCCTTACATCTAATCTCTTCCTTTTCTTGTACTTCTCTATTTTCCATAACCCCTTTTAAATTTTAATCCCTGAGTTTGAAATTGACATGTAAGTACTTATATACTGCATGTAATTTTCTGGTCTATTTTAGATTTTGTAATATAACCACAAATCTAGTTCATATGGTTAAAGGTGGCAAATAAATGTTTACCTTAGTTTGTCATTTTCTAAGCTGCTGTGATTGTTGTTACCGCTATTCCTGAAGGTCCCCCTTTAGCTAAAGTGACATAATTGTTCTAAACAGCTATTCTGCCTGGTATTCCAAGACTCAGATTGACTTAAGGTCATAGAAAATACTGTGGCATAGTGCCAAAGAACCAGGGCTCAGCTAAACAGACAGCAACTTCTCATCCTCAGCAAATTAAAGACATAATGTCTTGTAACAGATGCAAAATCAAAAAGCTAATTACACCTGCAAGATACCTCAGAAAAGTAGTCATTTCCCAAGGCTTCTAAATATTAGCAACAAAGCAACTCACCATAGGCAATTTACAAGCATCATCCTAGGAATTCAACTAAAAAAAATAAGAAAATGGGAATATACTTAAACAAGATGAAACCAGAGACATCCAGTTCGTCAAAGGTAAACCTAGGGGGAAATGAGATGGGACAATCCAAAAGCTACTCATGTGGCTTCTCCAAAGTGATAAAAACAAAGCAATTGAATGAAACACTTGAAAAAATCAAATGAGAAATAATTTATCAGATAACTGCAGAGATGGTGTCCACAATGAAAACCACACTTAGTGACTCTGGAGCACATACAGACAAAAAAATAGAGGTGCTTAAGAAAATCATGGAGGTCATGAATGCTCAGCACAAGAAGGAAATAGAATCCATAAGGCAGATTCAAGCCGATATCCAGGAGAATAAAAATTCCACTGAAAGTATCCACAACAGATTAAACTAATGTAAGGAGAGTATCTCAGATTTAAGGCTTGTGGTTTGTGGTCATGAAAAATCTTTTTTTTTTTTTTAATTTTAAAGAGAAAAGGAGGGAAACATTAACAGACATACAACATTTTACAACATATCACAAGCACAATACAGACAATAGAGAGTTACAAACAAAGTGGTAGGGAATTAACAATGGTGGTTGTATTATATATTGATATCTTCAAAATGGCTTCTCATGAAAACAGATATAGACATGCAATACTGGTCAAACAAAGACTAATTGACAGTTTCTTTCAGCATAGAAATAGAAGACAGAAGAACAACCATGTTATCTATCCTGTATATACATACATACAGAATTTCTCCTTCTTTCCCTTCTCTTTTCCCACATCCCGGAAGCCCTTTACTCTTCAGCGGTTTCCTATCATTTCACAGTGTCTATCATACCTCCGAGTTTAAATTAACTCTTTCAAGTTTTACACTAGTGACACAATGCGGTGCTTGCACATGTATGTTTGATTTATTTCACTTATGGGTATGGTCTCTAGTTGTGACCATTTAAATATAAAGGCCTCGAGTTTATCTTTCTTTACAGCTGAGTAATATTCCATTATATAAAAGCACCATAATTTTCTTATCCAATCCTCAGTCGATGGACATTTGGGTTGCTTCCACATTTTAGCAATTACAAATTGTGCTGCTATGAACATAGGTGCACATATATCACTGTGATATGATGTATGAAAAATCATTTCTTAAAAATAGCAAGGGACCATCAGAAATCAGTCCAGTAGCTGAAATATGAGGCAAAGAAGAATAACTTAGAATTGATTGGAGTCAATGAATACTCAGGAGATAACACAAATGATATTAAAAATTATTGTTCACAGACATCATGGCAGAAATCTTCTGTGGTAGGGAAAATGAATTTGACATACAGATAAGTGAAGCATATATAGAGAACTACAATTAGTCATGATAAAAAAAAAATCTATACCCAGGCATACCATAATAAAGATTTCAGAAATTCAACACAAGAATAGAATCTTGAAAGTCTTTAAGGAAAAGAAATAAGTCTCTTATAAAGGAAAGCCCATCACAATCAGAGTTGACTTTTCAGCACACTCAAGTCAAGGAGAGATTGGAGTGAAGTATGCTCAGTTCTTAAGGAAAATAACCTTCAACACAGATTAGCATACACCACAAAAATGTCTTTCAAAATTGATAGAGAAATAAGATACTTCCGTGACAAAGAATATCTGAGGAAATTTATGTCTACCAAGCCAGCACTCCACAATGTTCTGAAGGAGATAATCAGAACATTCTAGAAAGATATAACCAGGACTACAACTCCAAGAACCCCAACAGAAGGGATACACCAGGTGAGGCAAACAGTTAAGTAGAGGGAGAGGGAAAATGGGGAAAGCCAACAACAGGAAAATAGCATGACAATAATAACTCAATACTTATCAGTTGTAACCATCAATGTTAACAGTCTCAATTTACCAATCAAAACCCACAGACTGGCAGAATGGATCAATAAGCAAGATCTAACAATTTCTGCATACATGAAACTCATTTAATCCAAAAAGAAATTCATCGACTGAAAATCAAAGGCTGGAAAACAATACTTCACACAACAGGAACTCACAAAAAAGAAGGAGTAGCTATTCTATTTGCAGAAAAAGTGAAGTTCAAGCCATAACTGAGTAAGGGAGATGGAGAAGGTCACTTCTGCTTTATAAAGGGAACAATCCAAGAGAAAGAGATAACAATCATAAATATATATGCAACAAATACTAGTGCACCCAACTATATTAAACAAATATTAACAGATGTGAAAAATCAAATAAGCACAAATGTAACTGCACTGGAGGAGCTCAGTACCCAATTGTTACCAAAAGATAGTTCAATTAGACAAAAAATCGACAAAAATATTAGGACTGAGCCAAGCATTTGAAGAAATGGATTTGGTAGATGTCTACAGAATGTTCCACACCACAACATCAGAATACACATTTCTGTGAGCTGTACATGAGATATTCTCCAAAATAGACCACATACTAGCTCATAGAACATGCTTAGGTAAGTGCTAAGGAACTGAAATTTTCCCATGCATATTATCAGACCATAGTGCAATGAAATTGGAAATCAATGGCAAAGGAAACCAGAAGAACTTCCTTAATACATGGAAATGAAACAGCACCATTCTAAACAACCAATGGATCACAGACAAAATTCAAGAAGAAATTAGACAGTTTATACAATTAAATGATAATGACAGTATAACATGCCAGAACTCACGGGACACAATGAAAGCAGTTCAAAGAAGGAAATTTATAGCAGTGAATGCCCATATCAGGGAAATGTAGCAAGTACAAATAAGGAACTTATTGGTTCTTTTCAAGCTTCTACACAGTGAAGAGCAGGTTAAGTCAAAAGCTCATATGAGGAAAGAAATTATAAAGATCAATTATAAAGCAGAAATTAATGCACAGGAGATTAAGAAAACAATACAAAGAGTCAATGAATTGAAAAGGTGGTTCTTTGAAAGACTAAATAAAATTGACAAACCCTTTTTCAAGCTTGTCAAAAAAGGAAAGACAAACTCAAACTCAGCCAATAAGAATTGTTCAGGTAAAATTGATTAAACTGGGATCAAATGGGGAAGCGAGTTACATAGCAAGCAGGCATGAATACAGAACAGGGGCTTTTTAATTGTTTGCCTCACTTCTGAGCAAGAGGTGGTACTTGCTTCGGGACAGATCTCAAGACCAAAGAAAGAAATCTGCTGTTTCTATGCTGAAAGAAACTGTCAATGAGTCTTTGGTTGACCAGTATTGCATGTCTATATCTGTTTTCATGAGAAGCCACTTTGAAGATATCAATATGTAATACAACCACCATTGTTAATTCCCTACCACTTTGTTTGGAACTCTGTATTGTCTGTATTGTGCTTGTGATATGTTGTAAAATGTTGTATGTCTGTTAATGTTTCCCTCCTTTTATCCTTAAAATAAAAAAAATAAAATAAAATAAAATAAAATAAAATTGGACCTTGCAGAAATCTAGATCATCTATTCCCACTTTGAAAACTTGTATTCTAGTAAGATGGATAATGTGGAAGAAATGTTAATAGATACATATGAATAACCAAAGCTCAATCGAGAACATATAAAAATCCTAAATAAAGGAATATCAATCAATGCAATCAAAGATGTAATTATCAACTTACCAATAAAGAAAACCCAGGCCCTAATGGATGCACTGCTGAATTCTATAAGAAATTTAGCCTGTTATATATCCACTGTATTTTATAATTTAGATATTATATGTATGTTAAGCTGGTTAATCATTTATCCAGTTAGCAGGCAACACACTGTAACTGAAAATATATGGCCATTGTTCTGTTCAATCTCCCTTGGCCGTTCTCTAAATCAGTAATGTAAGAAAAAGGAAAAGACCCAATCAGAGAGGGGTCAATGTGAAACCAAGCATGAAAATAAAAGAACATGCTTGTGAACTGTGGCAGAATATAGTGTTTTGGCCATCTTAACTGGGTGGATTTACTTATCATATGTTTAATCGTAATGAAATAGTCTTAAAATAACTGGAACATATTCAAATTTTTAAATGTAAAATAATCATTTGAATATATCCATTCTAGAATTCCAGAAATTCATGCAATTACTGATATTTTATATTCAACTTTTAAAAGTTAATTTTATTATACATTTGCCAAACATAATGTTCACCTTCATCATACAGAACTTGTACCTTTACACAATGTTCTTTTTTCCCATTCCTCTCACCTCCAACCTTTAATTCTTCCCCTTCCCCCTTCCCATTTACAAAACTTTGTTTCTGTAGTTTTCCTTCCACTGTTTTTTATTCTTTTTTCCTTTTGTTCTCCTTTCCATTTCAACATGTTCTTTGTACTTCTCAGCATCTATCTTCCTAATCTACCCTTGAGTTCCTCACACAAAAGAGATAATGTGATATTTAAATAGATGTGCCTGACTTATTTCATTTAAAATTATATTCTCAAGGTGGATCCATTACCTTAAAATGTCTCAACTTTATCCTTCTTTATGGCAGATTAGTACTCCATTGTATATAAAAAACACATTTTCTTTATCAACTCATCCATTGATGGGCGGCTGAGCTGTTTCCAAGACTTAGCTATTATAAATTTCTCTCCCATGAACATGGCTATGCATATGTCACTGCGGTATGGTGCTTTTAACTCTTTTGAGAACATACCTAGAAGGGGAATAGCTGGGCCAAATGGCAACTCCAGTTTTATTTTTTTGAGGAATCACCATATTAATTTCAATAGTGGTTGTACCATTACATTCAACTTTTGAAGAAAATAAAATATAGTGAAATAGTCCTAATCTGTATTTAAAAAACAATGAATAAGAATTGTGGGTCGGGTTGCAGCTCAGTTGTAGAAAACTTTCACAGCATGCACAAATCCCCATATTCAATATTCTGCTCCAGGTAATACATTTGTTCCAGTGCACAGTTTTGAGTTGGGTAGTAATTTAAAACAAGGCTTTTGTGGCTTTATGGAGTTTAATACAATGAAGCAACATAATGGAGAGATATAACCTAGAGTTTTTAAATTTTTTTTATCAATGGACTGCTTATAAACCATTGGTTCAAAATGGTGTGATGAGCAACTGCTAGTCTAAATATAAAGAATTTGATATAAGCTAATACAAGGAAATTTATGTAAAAAGGAATAGCAAATCACACATACTTGTATCATTTTCTTTTAAAAAATGCCAAGTTCACCTTAACTTGCTTTATGATATAATCTCAGAGACTGACCTCAAAATATATTCTAAATATTTGTTTTGACTAGATATTGAATAATGTATTATCAATCTGTAATTGTGCATTCTCATTCACAAAATTTCATCAGTTCTATAAATTCATATTTCACTGAAAAAATATGGAGTGCTGATTATGGAGAGTGATGCAGGCTGTGGTTCTTTAAGGAATGTAGATTTTATGTGTATATATAATTTCAGAATATGTATGTTTCAAATATATGTTAGACTCCATATGTGTGTGTGTGTGTGTGTATATATATATATATATATATATACATGAAAGTATTTCAGGATAGATGGAGATATATGTAGAAAGCTGACTGACAGAAAAATATAGATTCTGCAGTGGTCCACACAGCTCTTTCAGGATTACAAACATGTGTTTTCTTCGTGGTCAAAAGGTTGCCACAGAATGTAGACTCAGAAAAAATCACTCTGATAGTGTTAGAGTCTCCGAATTGCATTTCAGGCAAAAGATCTGAGGATTACCTAGAGATTGTGTCACAATTACAGATAGAGACCTGGTCTGGTGTTCTCATTTGAGTGTATGTATAAAGGAATCACCTATGAACTCCATCAGTGCAGGCCAGGGATGAACCAACAGAAGGGCATCTCTAACACAGAGCACAACAAAAGATGGATTTAACACATAAGCTGTGTAAGCTGTGACTTTCTGAATCTCCTTTTTCTGTCCAGTGCTCTGGTGAGACAACATAATAGGCTGTGTGGGATGTAAACCAAACACATAAACACACACATACACACACACGCACACTCACACAGGCACACACCTCTATATCAACCTTAGAATACCAGGTGTATGTGAGAGCTGAGATTACAAGAGAAGGAAATAGAAATATGTTCAAGAAGTATTTTAAACTTGGAAGGGACATGAGGCAGTTTTAACGGAGTGGCTTCAAATTTATAATATCCCGAGGTGTTGTTTTTATAGATGAAAAAGTTCAACTAAGAGAATGCTGTGTATTATTTCACATAAGTCATGGAACCATTAGAAGGGGATGGTGTAATTTGTTTGAATGAAGAATAGTTTGAAAAACATAAAGGAAATAATATTATTTCTCTATTTCACCAAGTATAAACAACATAAAATTCAGTTACTAGATTGAATGGCTACATAAATAGACCATGAATTTATATTAAGTTGATTAACGTAAAGAGGACATATCTCATGAGATACAAAGACTAGAGATGACATTATAATAATTATAGAATATAGTATTAATAGGAATCTACATTCAGATTGATTAAATGAACTACAATGATCAGAATCATGGGCAAATATGAAAATAAATTTTACAATAGATAAAATAGTAAATAAAAATGAGGCAAAGTAGTAGTTAGTTTCTGTTTCCAGACAGCTTGGGTCTAAATTTCAAACGCAGTTCTCACCAAGTGAAAGACCTTGACTAAACTGCTCAATCTCTGTATGTCTTAATATCCACATAAATAAAGTAAGGGTAATTGAGCTGCTAACCTAATTAGTATGTTATGAAGATAAAAAATATTTTATTATTTTAACCCTTTTTAATAATCATTGGCATAGCAAGAAATAGGAACACATGGTAAATCAAAGAATAACATCAGAACATTTAAAAATAATTTAAAATATGTTTCTAACATTTTCATGCTTAAAATTGTCATCTTCACAAATTAAACATAAACATAAAATGAAGTCATGTTAGTTGAGGTAAGGCAGGACAGATGTCCCATGGATCTGAAGGGGATGCTCAACAATCTTTCATGCAAAGATTCCAAAATTCATGATTTTTCTCTTCATGTATATAAAATGGCGCAGTACTTATGTGTAACCTATGGGCATCTTGTATACTTTGAATCTTGTACATTTCTTATAATACCTAATACACTGTAAGTGTACATAAAGAGCTGCTGTCATTGTTTATGAAATGATGACAAAATAGAAGCTTGTATATGTTCAATATAGATGCAGCCATTATAGACTTAATTTCATAATTCTTCAATGAGATTGAAGATAAACAATGCTGACTTCCAGACAGACAATGTGTAAAACGTCAGGAAGTTCCAGCAAGTTATACCTCTATAATTCTTATGAATAGATAGAGGCTGATGCTCAGCTTGCAGAAAATTCAAATTTTACTCTTTGGCTATTTCTGAAAAAACCACAACAACAACAACAGAAAACAGTATTTTTTGTGTAGTTAGGTGAATCCACAGATGAATATTCCATAGATAATGAGGGAAGACTGTGTTTCCTATGTAATATGGACAATTGGAAGTCTATCTATGTGTCACACCAGTTTTAATCACTTTCCCATAACTGAAGCAAAGTACCTGAGATCCAGAACTTAAAGGATAAAAAGTTTATTTTTGCTCACTGGGTCAGTTCATTGTTGGCTGAGTACAAGGAAAGAATGGCCTGGGAGAAGAAATGGCATGGTGAAGAAAAGCTGCTCAACACATCTAGGCAAAGAACAGAAAGAAAGGGGAGCAGCTGCAGACGATAGTATACCCTTCCATACCCAGACCAGGTTTCAACTCCTAAAATCACTTTCAGTTATGAATTCAGCAGTGAATTAATCCATTGGGGAATATAAAAGCCCACAATCAATCATTTTCTAACAGCTCCACTCTGTCTCAAAGAAGGATAAATTTGAGATATTTCTAGGTAAAGGGATGCAACTTGAGACCATACTCTTAAGTGAAATAAATTAGACTGACATGTGTAAATATTGTATTGTCTTCTTGGTATGAGAAGCTGGAAGCGTAAATAAAGACCAAAATGTACAGTAGATATTATGAAATGGGAAGAAATTGTTCAAAGGGAAAGGGAAATTAGGGTGAGTGAAGGGGGAAAGGAAGGGAAAAGGAACAACAACAACAAAAAAAAGGAGAAAATGGAAAGAAAATTTGGTAAATAGGGAAGGGCAGATGGGTCGAAGGGAGGAGGGAAGATTAGGAAATAAAAAGGAATGAAAATATAATATGAATGGGTGCAAATTCCCCATGATGGCTACCATCATTATGTATATCTAAAATGCACCAATAAACTTAATTAAAAAATAAAAACAAATTAAAAGCCCACATCTGCACACAAGGGACATTCTAGATCTGAACCATAATGATTCTCAAGGAAGAAAATGTTTAAAAATTATTAATAACCTATATTATACATTTTAATATTTTGGAACAGAAAGGCCTTTAGAAGTTTGAGTATATATTTAAAAATATTTTTTAAAAACTCAGATTTTCCTGTGCAAATGTGCCTTCATTTATTGTTAGTGTATATCAAAATATTCAAACTTTTTTTCATTGATTTAACTGTGTTAGTTTTTAGAACACATGGTAAGCAAATATAGGAAAAAGACTGCTTAACCTTCAGAGAATAGCTATATAAATTTTGATTGATGTAACTAATTAGAAAAAATACATGATATTCAACAGGCATTAAATGACTGATACCAATTCAAAGAAATTTAGGTAATGTCTTAATTACTTTTTCATTGCTGAGATGAAATACCTAACATTCACAAGTTAAAGTAGGAAGGGATTATCTAGCTCATAGGTTATAGAGATTTCAATCCATATTTGGCTAATTCCGAAGCAGATCAGCATGGTAGAGAAGCACAGCAGTAGAGAAACAGTCCATGGCAGGGCAGGCAGGAGGCAGCAAGGGGATGGCTTTCCTACCATCCGCAGTTCCCTTTATATTCCATCCAGGCTAAAAGCCTATTGATTTGTGCCACCCACACCCAAGGTGGATCTTCCATTATACACACTGAGAACTATGTTAAACACATTTAGTTACTCCATATCCTTAATCCTTAATCACACACTAGATCCAAAGCCTCATGTGATTATAGGTAGGGTTTTTTTACAGGTTGTTGGATCTAGATACAAGCCATAACAAGTAATAAAACTTGTCCTTTGTCCAAGGTAATACAATAAACATGTGAACACTAGAAATAAAATATTCTGCATAATTAACTGTCATTAATCATTTGTTTAATATAGTAAGTTAATTCTCTTGAAGTAATTTTTTAAAAAGACTTAAAAAGAGATCAGTGCTGTAGTTTGGGTGCAATGTGGTAAAGCTTTAGTCATGTGGAGCTATGAAGAGGTGGTAACACTTTTAAGAGGTGGGACTAAGCAGAAGTAAGTTAGGTCTCTGGGTGTGTGGTTTTCAGCTGGATAATGGGAACTCAGCCATGCTTTGTTTCTCACTGTTCTCCAACAGTCATGAGGTGAGTGGCCTTGCTTCTCTGTATACATCCTGCCATGATATTGTACCTTGTCAGAGCCACAAAATCAATGGAGCCAGGTGAGGATGAACTCAAACCTCTCTCTTTTTTTTTTTTTTGGTTTTTCTCCGGTACCGGGAAACGAACTCACGACCTTGCGCTTGCCAGGCAAGCGCCTTTGCCGCTGAGCTAAATCCCCAGCCCCAGAACTCAAACCTCTCAATAACTATTAAACCAGCAATATTAATAGCATCATAAACAAATTAGATATTGACATATCCTATGCTTCAATGATGTATCACCCTCATGCATAGAAAAATTATCTAAAATTATAGTAAAACTACCAAGATAGACACAATGTTGCTAAACTGTATTTACCAAGTAAATGCAGCAATTATTCCTCCACTAATAAAAGATTATATTCCACTGTAATAGCATAAAGTGAACTACTCATAAAGCTTAACAGGTATATTAGTAAAGTTACAATGGTGAAGGAATGGATAATTATAAAAGGACAGTTAGAAAAATTAATCAATGGAAGGTGAGGAAGAAAAATGATGTAAAGAATCAGAAGAAAAAAGAAAAAGAATAAATATAAAACATCAAAATATAAATAAAAAGAAAAAAGAAGAAAAAAGTTAAAAAGAGAAAAGAGAATAAAACAAGAAAAAGAAAAAAAAGTAGAAAAATCCACAACCCCGATAACCAATGAGTAAAGCCAAGAATAAAGAATAGTCACCACCCTCACAAACAATCTTTTTGTATTTTTAAATGGGCATTTTCTTTCCAGCATATGCTGTCTTGGAATCCAGCAAGTCAGAGTGTTCTTTGTCTAGCTTTATGCAGTGTTCATCCTGCTCCGGTGACCCCTTTCTCAGTACTCCCCATAGTGTGACAACCATCAAAGACAAGTTTTGTCCTTCATCAAATAAGTAGATGAGGAAAGCAATCAGCCCACTGGTCAGTGGTGGATTTAAGCAGCAGGGCAGTGAGTTCAGCACATATAGAAACCTTTGAAAACCACACTCACCGTGTCTGATTTCACACAATGGATTATGAGGACTTTGTCCTCCTAGCCTGAGGGTACACTTCCAAGGGGGGGGGGTGTCTAGCCTGCACCCTCTCTGTGGCTGTCTTTCATGGATGTTTCTCATCAAATCCCTGTGGAAGGTAACACTGGAAGCCACAAAGTAGAATTGTTCTGTAGATTTTCTGTGTTTCATTCTTTCAAATAGACCTTCCCAAAGTTGTGTCTGATTAAACATTTTCTACCAATATGGTAAATGCTGCACTGGGTTTATTCTCCAAGTACAGCTTGTCATGAAGGTGTCAGTTTTGGAGCAAAATCAACAATGTTTTTGTAGTTTACAACGGTGTGGGCTTTTCTTAAGGCTAGGACTGCTGACCAAGCTTGTAATTTCTCCATGGACCTACCAAGCCTCTAAGCTTACTTCTTCTCCCTGAGCATTAGCCTCTACCATGAACAGGAGGTTTAGGTGGTCAGTGCTGTGCACCAAGAGGGGCAGGATGCAGGGCCAGGTCAGAGTTGGTGGGTGTCTGTGGACAGGTTGAGGAATCCACAAAGGAGAATTTGCTCAGAGTTATGGGCCAATGCACTGGGCGTCATTCTCAGTGGCTAACCACATTTCTAAAGCTAAGAAGCTCCTTACAATAGTTGAAAATTTGCTTCTGTCTGCTCCTAAGGACATTGTAGTAAACTTTTAAGAAAGGCTGCTATTCAAAAGGTAGCACATGTTTCTCTGTTGGCCAGTGCCTCACTAGAAAAATTAGCAAAATATCAGAGGACACTGAGGCACAACTGTTAAAGAGGAATAATGAGCCATCACTGTATGCAACACAGGTTGATGGATTTACTGAGGTTAAAAGCTAGGCAACAAATTAAGTTTATGTGTGATATATTTTTCAGGAGGATTTATAAGAGGATATTTTAGGTGCATTTTTTTGTTCCCTTTTACAGTACAGCTACAGAATTGTTCAAGTCTTAAAATATTTCATACTGGGAAAACTGAGTTTGCCATTTTTTTACATGCACAGATGAAGGAGCTGCTAGGACTGGATGACTTTCGGCTTTCACTGTTTGTGTCAAAGAGGTCACTGAATATGTCTAGCACCGAGTCATCCAATGGAGATTCTGGCTAGGCAAAAAGTGTCACATGAACTTAACACTGTGCAGGATCTGATTGAAATTATCAACCTCGTTAAAGTACACGCCCTTAAGTCATGTCTGTTCCTGCAGGTCTGTGAGAAGACAGATGCAGAGCTAAAGCATCTTTTCTCATATTCTCAAAAATGGAGAACTTGTAAAGGTAGAACATTGGCCAGAGTTTTTGAGTTATTAGATAGTGTTAGAGATTTCTTGTAGAAAAAGTCACCACTGGAATCATATTTCAGTCTCACAGAATGGGTATAAAAACTTTCTTACTTGTGCACATATTGTACTTGCTCAACATCTGTCACTTTGGTTGAGAATGACAACTTGTTGAAGTCATCAATATAAAGTGGATGTATTTAAAATCAAATTAAAATTATAAAGGAATGAATGAAGATTGGGGTTTTATACATATTTCATACATTAGTAGAGATTTCTAATGAGCCTGACCTATAGCCTTCTTTCATCCAGCTTGTTCATGATCATTTAGCTCAGATTTCAGAATTTCAAGCATTACTTCCTCATTCTAAAAGCTCCTAAACTGGGTAAGAAGAATCTCAATCAATTTGTGAATAATCCAGATCCCTTGCTAAATGAGGGTTAACTGTGTGAGACTGCAAATGGTGATGGTCTTAAACTTATGTTTGAGATGAGTTTAAATCTCTGTATATTCTGGATTAAAATTGAGGGGCAATATCTTGAGATTTCCACAAATGCACTAAAAGCTTTCTTGCAACATGCAATTCTTGTGAAACAGAGGTATCTGCAATGACAGCAGTCAAAATGAGATGACGGAGAAGACTAGACATAAGAAACACACTTTGGATGTCTCTGTCTTCCACCACCCCCATGTGGGCCTGTCTAGTTGCAGAAAAGAAACCCAAAGCTGCCACTGACTTCATTATAGTGAGTTGTATAATTATTTCATTATATATTGCAATGTAATCAAAACAGAAATAAAATGCACAATAAATGTAATATATTTGAATCACCTCAAAACCATCCCTCCATCACTCTGGCTTGTGGAAGAATTGTCTTCTAGAAACAAGTCTCAAAGGGCAAAAATGTTGAGAACTGCTGATATAAAAGCCTGACATCTAGAGAATTAGAAGAAAATGTATAAGAGAACTGTTTGCACAACTTTTGTTTTTTCTGGAAAGCTATGACTATTCCAAAATATAGCAAACATAAAAATATAACAGATTTCAGAAAAAAAAAATAATTTACTTCAGAATTGTTCCTGTGATCTTTTGATGGTAGAGAAAATGCATTCATAACAGACCTAAAGAATAAAGTTGCTTCCTTGTCTTTCCTTGCCTTACAGTGAATAACAACTTTGAGTGTCTCTATGTAACTATGTGCGAAGAGAAATAAGCCCACTTAGGAGCCTTTGTCACATAGGGTTGATGCAGCTTTGGAAGCAGACATAACTCTGTTGAACCTTCTGACATCCTCAGAGTTCCGATGCTATGGCCCATCTTACTAGTCAGCCTGAGACAGCAGCCCTCAACTACAGGAGTGGGTTTGCCATGTCTTAGTTGAAAGAATCCCCTCAGCAACTCATACGTAATACGTGTGTGAGGTAAATTTAATAAGTTTAATAGATCTGCTATAATTCTCCTTGGTGAATACTATGTTTCACCTTTCAATCAACAGTTGTAATTATATATGTGTAAGAAATTTTTCTCTGTTAGTTGAGAACCCATCAAGCTCTAGTACCAGTCCATTTTCTGTTGCTATAGCAAAACACCTTAGACTGCTTTGATGTATGAAGAAAACTCGTTTATTTATATGTTGGCTAGGTTGGTGCTAATGTAACGAAATGTCTGAGATAATTAATATACAAAGAGAAATGATTTTGGCTCACAGCTGAAAATTTTATGCAATGAGCCTTTGCATTGTGTTGATACTGAAATATGTTAGACATATGTGGCAGAGAGGTTTATGACTTGTTTACCAGGAATGAAAAGGAAGGAATAATCCCTAAGTCCTACAATCTCCTACAGCCCCACAATGACTAAAAGATCTCCTTTTATCATCTAGGTCTTAAAATTTCTCCTGACTCCCAACAGTGCCAATCTGGGGCCTAAGCCTCTAAAACATGAGGTTTGGGAGACATTTCAGATCCAAATTATCGCAATTTGGCAACAGTATTTGGAGTTGTCTTAGTAACTTTTCTGTCATTGCTGAGACAAAATACTTGACACCCTGAATTAAGGAAGTTAAGGTTTATTTAGCTCACAGTTTGTGAAGGTTTCAGTCATAATCAGCTGGCTCCAAGTCAAGGTGGCACATGGCAGAAGGCAACAGCTCATGGCAAAAGTAAACAGCAACAGCATCTAGAGTAATAGGAGAGGAGCAGCCACGGAGAGCAAGCCTCTTTCCTTCCCTTATACTGTATGCAAGATACCTGCCCCAGGGTAGGTGTAGCACTCACACCCATAAATCCCAGGATTGGGCCATGAGTGTAAACTCTAGAAGCCCACCCAAGGATTGCACGAGGCTTTGAGGAGACATCTGGATACAAACCATAACAGGGGTTCATGAGCATGATGTAAGCACTAACTTACCTTTGGTGAAAGGACCTTTTACTAAGTTGTGTGGCAATGGCAGTATGATGGGAGCTCTTGTTATATGCAGAGATCATATGGTAGGTCAGCAAGTCAACCAGATGCTTTAGAGGTGCCCTTGCACCTTTAGAAGAACTCTATCTACAGAACAGATCAGAGCTCTCAAAGACTTACATTCACTCCTTCTGAGGGTGGTATTCTCAGACTCAGTCACCTCCCACTGCATCCCTGCACCCAGCTCTTAAAAGTTACAGCGATTTCCTAAACGTCACAAAACTGAGGACCAGACTGCCAACACAGGAGTTCTTGGGGAACACACTCAAACCTTATCCAAACCATAACACCTCTGTTGAATTTTTTGTACAAAAGAATAGTAAAAAAAATTAATAATAACAATTATAATCCAGTAAGTTTCAGGCTTACAAGTTCCATTCTGGGAGAATGTTCATGAGTTGGATTCATTCATATATTCACCAAGAAAAGTCTTGTTCGCCTTTGATACAAATATACAATGAATGTTGCTCTGTGCTTCCTTTCAGTGCCCTCCACATCATCACTGCTTTGTGTCTTGCCTCTGAACATCCTGGGCCCTGACTGAGCATTGTGTTACTGGACACTATGGCCCTATACAGTAAGCACACTGTGACAATGTCCTGCAGACAGGCTATCCACTTCCAAGATTTGCTCATATCTATGAATGTTTGCAATGGGAAATCTGTCTTTATCTGTGAAGGTTCACAGATAAAAGTTCAAATGTTTGTAAGTTAGGAACTTATCATAGTACTAACAATGTTTTTCACGTGCTAATTTCTGCCAGTTTTAGCCATACCTTAGTATATACAATTACCATCTTCTGCTTTTCCTGTTAATTTTGCTTTTATTCTTTCATTTACTTTTTGGTCTGTCAGTTGCTGAAGTTGTGTATTTCCTGTCTCATATGTAGGATCTTTTTTCTTGCTATTTCATGGTTCAGCCTTTGGCTTTTCTTTTTGTTGCTAAAAATTTCATTGTTACTTTCCTTTGTGTTCATTTAAGTCTTCTGTCACATAAAGTATTTTTTAAAATTGTTATCATCACATAACAATTACGAACATTTAGAGCGTATATTTTCAAACTAATCAAATAAACTTTATAAGTAGTATTTTCTCTACTGCACAAGTGAATATCCAGTGAATACTGTAATTCACAAGACAAACAGTGTACAAGCAATGAACAAATGGATTTCGTTCCCAAAGTACCTGGTAGAGCACAAGAAATAAATCCTGTAAGTATTGTTCATAAATAAGAAAACATCCCATTTTAATAGTAATAGTCAGTTTTGAAAAAGTTCAACAGTTAAAATGGTAAGTCTATATAGATTCAAAATAAAAGATCATAGATCAAAAATCGTACATTAATTAATAGAGTTTATAATTAACATTACTGTTTTCCAAGGAAGTCATTTCTAAAATATTAACAAGTTAAATGATGTCATTATATCAAAAGAGATTATAAAGATTAATTTTTAAAAAATATTCCTACTATAATATAAAAATTCATATATTTGTTTTTGGAGTGTGATAATGTGACACTAAATTGTAGTAAAGTTTTTTGTAAATGTTATATGAGTCAACATATGGTGAATGTCTCCTAAGTGAAAATTGCATTATTAAAATTTTACTGTTTCAAATTTTAATGTTTGTATTTCTTAAGTTTTACTAAAGCATTATAGACAAGAAATCTATACATTTAAGCTGAAAAATTATTTTCTGTGGAATGATATTTTGATGTATATATTCATTATACAATGATTGCCACATCATTAGAATATTTATTGGCACATTTCCTAATGTGTATGAGAAAATTTGAGTTGTAATATAAATTTATAAACATACAATAAATTAACTATAGTTACTATGGTACACAGAGGGTCTGCAAAATTTACTTATTCATTGTGTGATACATTGAAACATCAGATATTAATAATAGTTGTATGTTCTTTTGCCAATCTAAATTAAATTATTATTGATAGAATCATTGTTCAGATATATGAACATAGTTTGGACAAGATAAATGATATTGTTGTAAATTCCTAGGAAATGACATATATTGATGAGATGTATATTACTTGAGATGTATATTACTGAGTTATTTCTATTACAAGAAATCTGTCATTTGAGATTATTTATTGATCAATTTAGAATTGATTAATATCCTGTAATTGAGGAAAACTCTACTCTCAGTGACTTTCTAAATGAAAAATTTATTTTTTTCTCCCATTACAAGGGCACAAGTCTCTTGTACTTGTGATCTATGTATTATCTGTGAAATTACCTCTGTTGGAGGCTTGTCTTCACAGCAGACTGAACGGTTCAAGTAAACTATGGTTAAATGCAATGAATCAAAGATTTCTTCAAACTGTCATACATGAATTTGAATCCAAAAAATCCAAATTCTTTAAAATAATTCAAATTCCTTTTTCCTTCAAGTCCATTAATGAATGTATTTTTATTTTATTTTATTTTTATTTTTAAAGGTAAAAAATTGGAAATAATACAAAATGTCATTAAATAAGAAGATAGGAATTCAACAACGGTTGTTATATTGCATATTGTTGTCTTCAAACTAGTTGTCCAGATTACCAGATATAAGTATGCATAACAAATTTAAATGGCCATGCCTGACAATATAAAAAGTAATTAGACCTTTCCCTCAGAAGGACATACAGTCCTTTTACAGTGACTCAAGGTATAAACAATCAAGAATAAAAGTACATTAAATCCAATTGTGTCCCCTCTTCCCATATATATGCTCTCTTCTTATCAATAACAAATGTGTGTTCCTTTCAGGAATGCATTACAAATGTCTCATGCAATTAATGATGCACTCTGTATAGTGTTTGCTGGGCTCAAGAGATAAATATTTGGTTGGTGCATAGTCTTTAATATCATCTAATCAATCCCATATGTTTCCCAGAATTTATTTGAGGTACAGAGAGTCTTATTTTCTTATTTTTCTAAAGATAGTGAAGGGTATTAGAACATAGTTGCTTTATCATTTTATTTTGTATTTGTACTAAACTAATAAACATTGAGATTAGGAAGATATTTATAAAGAAAAAATGTTATCCTCAAAACATTTCCATTCTAAAAAGACATTAGATATATTCATAAATAGAATTTATATCAAGATAAAAATATTTAAATATGTAATATTCCTAAGTAAAATTAGAAATCACAACCTTGGGAGCTTATGGCAGAAATGAATTGAATTTATGCATTACTCATTAATTCAAATGTACAAATTTTATAAACTCTGGCATAAAATAGTTAAACAGATTCCTCTAACACCAATAAAGATTGGACACTTATTTGAATCCTTTTCACAGCACTAATATGACAGGATATGCAAATATACCAGTTACAAAATGCATAACAATTTTGAGTTTGCAATTTGTCTATCTGATGACATTATTTATTAATAGCCGGGAAGTGATAAGTAACTAATAACTGGTAAGATAACAATACAATAGAGTAGGATTATTCAATCACAAAATTTGAAACGAGAAAGTATACTAGAGATAGTTATTTCCTAAACTGAGAATTTTCTCATGCACTAGATCACATCTCTCTCAATCACAGGCCGGCTAGTATTGCTTAATGAGGACATTCAAAAACATAGTGAAAGCCGTTAACCTCTGTTATTGCTTTGTGTGATTGTTCTTTGTGTTTTATTAAAAGCACATGACTTTGTTTTTCAAAGAAATTTAATGTGTTGCCAGAGCGCTACTATTGGACTGTACTGCTGATAGGCTATAGCAGGCATTTCATGCTCACTGATTATGAAGGAATGTTTATGTATATTTCTGGCTTTCTTCTTCAAACTTAAAGCTAAGTGAGACCTTTACTGGGTAACTGAAATCAGTTAAATCAGACAGGAAGTTTACTGATACATATTACAGCTAATTTACTTATTAGAAAAATTGGATAAGTCAATTTAGTCACTTGATTCTGAATATCTTCACCTGCAATATGTTATTTTGTCTTTTGTAGTGAATAGAATTTTGCATCTTATACTCCCTGTACATGATAGATGTATGTATATATTTTCTTATATGATATTTAAAATGGATTAATTTAAATAATAATGTAGAGCAGACAGGAACCATTGTTGGGATTTAACTGATCTACTTACATTGAAAGCAAAATAGCCAATTATAGAAAACTTAATCTAAGATAAATAAAACTAATTTTCTGTGATAACATACTGCCTTATTGAAAAATATTTTGGTAGGAATTAATTTTAAAAGATTTGCATATCTGAATAATGACGTGGGAAAGTGTTACAAAACCATCATTATTTAGGTATGTATGTTTTTAAAATTAATTCTTGCTCAAAATAATTTTGTAATTTTCTTCTTCTGCTAATGCTTCTGAATATTTAATTTGGATTGGGGAATTTATTACAAGTAAAGTTTTAGTTCTCATATAGTAATCTTTTACTAGTTCCTCCATATTTTAATATGATCGCATAATAATTGTGACTACAACTTGAGTGTTATCTAATGTGAACACTTTATTACTCCTGCTGCCTATGTAGAGGAACCCTGTTATAAGAAAGGGAAGTAATTCTTTTTAGATATGACCTTGGAGAGAGTTTCAGAATTATTATATAACATCTGTGAAGCACACTGAACTCTTTGAAGAAGGAGTTGTAATAGAATGCAATATCACAGAAATCTAAGAGATTATGAAAGAACAACGTATTAAAGACAGTTTATCCTTCACCAGATTAATCTTTGACAGAGCCCCAGGCAACTGCTGGGATGCTAGCACCTTTGTCAACTATACTCCTGAAGAAATAGATGTAATAGCTCCACGGCTACTACTCATATGTTATTTTTTATTACTTATGACTCATACTAATAGAGTAAAAGGTGGAAAATGGTACATATGAATTACAAACTAATATGCTATTGTCTTTAATTTTTTAAAACACTTTGCAATTTTAACCATTCCACGAATCAGAAAAGATGAAACCAGTCATTTTTAAAATTATGTATTTACTTATGTTTACAGAGTATGTTCTGAACCTCTATTTCTCACGTGAATGCTTCTTTAAACAATATGTATTTTTGTCCCAGAAGGCCTGGAAAAAAAGGCCAAACATAGTATACCAGATAACTTACTTTCAAAATTGAATGCATGTAATAAAATTTCATTTTGGTGTACATGGATTGGCATCAAAACGTCTTGTTGCTGGGAAATATTAGTATTACATATTCAATTATAAAAGATTGTAGAATTTACAGTTCATAAAAAACCAGTAGATTGAGATGTGGGGTAATGGTTTTCAAAGTATATTTTGTCAAAAATTTACGATGGTAGTAGTTTCATTAATAAAAGAATGTTTTCCTTATTGTAATACAACGAAGGCATCAGTGCAGTGATTTTTTTTTTTTTTGTGGAGCTTCAATATATTATTTAAAGACATTCTACTAAATATAAAAACACACTATACTGCTTATGTCTGATGGTTTGTTGAGGGGAACAGTTAATGATTAAAAGTTTTTTTTTTATATTTTGACCAATTTTGCATACTTGTATCTGGTAATCTGAACAACTTATGTGATGACAATAATTTGAAGTGTAATATCCACTGGTTAATTTCTACCATCCTGCCTAGTGACACTATGTATTGTCTCTAGTATTCTTTTAAATTATTATTTTCTTATTCCCTTTAATGGTTTGATCAACCTTCCATTCTTACATCTGTTAATCTGAGCAACATGGCTGAAGATAACAATATGTAATATAGCAACCACTGTTAATCCCTATCATTTGGTTTGAAATCATGTATCATTTTTAATGTCCTTCCATTGATTTGTTTGTATTTTGCTATGCTCTTCCTTTTGTACTTTTTCTTTAAAATAAAAGTAAGTAAATAAATAAATACAAAAACAAATACATTTTATGGAAAGATTAAACCTACAAATGATTAAATATTCATGAACTCAATGTAAGCATATTATTAATTATATATTACAATATATTGATAAAATATGAGTGTATTTATAAGCCTTATTTCCCACATATTGATTGGTATGGTTTATGATGGGCATAACATTATTTAATAAAATAAATCATCTGTGTAAAGCCTTAATCTGGTTGGTTTAAGTAACAAAAATTAGTTATCATTCCTAATTTCACATGTTGTCTGTTGAAAACAGCATATATCTTCGTGACAATTCAGTAACATGGATAGTTATGCTTTAAAACATATTTACATAATTAATGTACTATTTTTGTGTCTTCAAATTTTTTACAAAAGCCGATGTGCAATTGATATAGCTGTTTACAAGCAGAAAAAATAAATTTGTGTGTAACTGTGCAATTTTAATTTCTAAACTAGATAACACATTGAATTTTAGAGAGATGATTTAATTTATTGTTTATTTACTTTTAATGGTGTTTCTGATAACAGCTAGCAAGATGAAGCATGAGAGGACACTTTCTGGTTTACATAAGTGTTCTAAAGTATCATGCCATGGGGGTTCTGCTGCTTTTAATATGTGGCTTCTGAGGGGCTGGGGATTTAGCTCAGCGGCAAAGTGCCTGCCTGGCAAGTGCAAGGTCGTGAGTTCGGTTCCCAGTACCGGAGAAAAACCAAAGGGGGGAAAAAAAATATGTGGCTTCTGAATTTATTCTGACATCAATATGTGGACAGTAGATTGAGGAAGAAAAGTAATGGAAGACAGTTCAGAGAAAACTTTTATGGGCTAGAATATTATTGCTGCCTGTTTGGCTAACATTTACATATGCATAACTAACTATGAGTAATGTTAGGAAATATATAGTCTTAAGTTTTGCTGATGAAAATGAATTTGAGGCTAACTATTCTGCATTACAGAAGTGATAAGTATCCAAATCAGTGCCATGTAGCTAACACAGACAGTCTCAACGCACAATTAATGTTTTTAATGTGGTAGAAATTACCAAATCTATGTCTTAATAATTTGTTATTTGGTATTTTTAGTGCTTTATAAGTAACAAAGAGGATTCACTTTCATTACTGTATTTGATCCATAAAACATTGTAGGAAAAGTAATACTGTTCTCACAAAAGTTTGTATTGAAACATATTAATAAAGAACTTGTACAGGGACACAGGATTGGACATAAAGCCTTGTTCTTTCATTTAGCAGCTCTCTGTTTGGGTAGATCACTTAAGCTCCTCGAACTACAATTTTCCTACAAGCTAAAGCACAACTCACACAGCTGTGAAAATATACCATGTAATGGAATATATATAAGTTACAGTGTCAAGAAAAACATAACTGAAACTTAAAAAATTGGCTTGCATGTATGTGATTATTTGATTTATAGCAAATTTTGAGAGAAATTTGGAGAAGAAAGAATATCTCTTTCAGTAAATAATGATAGAGCACTCATAGTCCATATTTGTATGTAAAATTGACTCATACTAAAAACTACCAAAATATAATTTCAGATACATTATATTATTATAATGTATTATTGTATCACTGTATGTATAATATATACATGTATATGTATATATACATATACATGTATACATTATGTATGTATATATGTATAATGTATTATATGTATACATGTATATGTATAATGTATTATTATACATCATATTATTAATGAAAGAATAACGCATCTGGTCTTATTCATTCTGTTCATTACCTTCAATCACTACCTTCCAGGAAGGATGCAACATTGACTTAAAGAACACAACAGTACTAGATGTATAAGAGAAAAATACCATGAACTATTTTATAATAAGATTTTTTTCATGAAGAACACAACAATTTGAAGACATGAAGACAAGTCATGTAATAGAAAGTATAAGTAATAGATATGTGTGGTATAGAATGTGAAATTTAAATGTATTAAAACCCTCCCAAATAAGAAAAATAAATAAAATATAATAAAGGAACACATTTAACAAGAAACCTAAGAAAATTTTCCAGTCCAGTAAGAATTTTTTTTTTTTTTTCCGGTACCGGGAATCGAACTCACGACCTTGCACTTGCCAGGCAAGTGCTGTGCCGCTGAGCTAAATCCCCAGCCCCTAGAATTTTGAATTTATCAGCAATATATTCGTTTAACAAATGCAAAACTTGAAGCCTCAAAAGTGTGCAATTTGAGAACCTATACTCTAATATCATGAAAACTGGAGAAGACATAGGCAGAGTCACAGATGCATGTGAATTACTAAAGCTAAATCAAGAAGATAAAAATCCTAAATAAACCAATATCAATCAATGAAATTTAAGATGTAATTAAAAACTTACCAACAAAGACAAGGCCAGGCCCTGATGGGTTCATTTCTGAATTCTACAAGAACTTCAGGGAAAGACTAATGCCACTACTTCTCAGATTCTTTAATGAAATTGAAAGGGAGGCAACATTCCCAAATTCATTCTTGAAAGCAAGTATTACTCTAATAGCAAAACTGCAGAAAGACCCAACTAAGAAAGAGAATTACAGGACAGTCTCGCTAAGGAAAATAGATGCGAAAATTCTCAATAAAATACTGGCAAACAGAATGCAGCAAATTATCAAGAACATTATACACTACCCCCAAGTAGGATTCATCCCAGTGAAGCAGGGATAGCTCAACATATATAAATCAATAAATATAGTACCTATATTTATGAAGCAAAGGACAAAAACATATGATTATCTCAAGAGATGCAGAAAAATCTTTTGACAAAGTTCAACACTCATTCATGATAAAAACCCTACAGAAAATTGAAATAGATAGTCTTTCTCTCAATCTGTTGAAAGCCATCTACAACAAACCAACAGCCAACATTATATTAAATGGACAAAAACTAAAACCTTTCTCTCTAAAATCAGGAAAGAAAAAAATTTAAAATTAATATTATTTGCATATGACATGGCACTCTACATAGAAGACCCCAAAAAACTCCACTAAAAATGCTAGATTTAATGAGCAAATTCAGTAGCACAGGTGGATATAAAATCAATACTCAAAAATCAGTAGCCTTCCTGTACACAAATAAAACTCACTGAGAGAAATTAGGTATAGAGTGGTTTTCCCAATAGCATCCAAACAATGAAATACCTAGCAATGAATAAATGAAGAATGTAAAAGACCTCTACATTGAAAACTACAATGTTCTTAAAAATGAAGTTAAAGAGGACATCAGAAAATGGAAAGATATCCTTTGCTCTTGTGTTGGAAGAATCCATATAGTGAAAATGACCATACTTCCAAATCTGTTATACAGACTGAATGCAATTCTGGTCAAAATTCCAATATCATTTCCCATAGAATTACAGGAAACAATCTTAAAATTCATTTGGAACCAGAAGAAGCCTAGAGTAGCAAAGATAATTCTGGGAAACAAAGGCAAACCATGGTGCATCACAATCCCTTACTTGAAATTATACTATAAAGCTGTTATGAGAGAAAGTGTGGTACTGGCAAAAACAAAACAAAACAAATAACAACAGCAAGACAAACTTTAGGATCAATGGAACAGATTAGAAGATGCAGGAACAATTCCAGACATACTCAGGCACTTTATTTTGATAAAGGTGTCAAACACATTCACTGGAAGAACGATAGCCTCTTTAATAAATGGTGCTAGAAAAACTGGCTTTCCATATGGCAAAGATTAAAATTGAGTCCATCTTTCACTACACGGTAAAGTACATACAAAATGGTTCAAAGATCTAAATATTAAAACAGAAATATTGAATCTACTGGAAGATAGAATAGGTAAAATTTTTGAAGACATTGTTGTAGACAAAGTCTTTATTAATAAAATCCCAAGTGTACAGGAAGTATCTCAAAGAATCAATACTTGGGGTTTCAACTTATCAAACATCTCTGTACAACAAGAGAAATCACCAACAGAATGAAGAGACAGCTGGCAATGTGGGAAACTTGTTCACCACCATAAGGATGAACTGGAAATTGATTACATGTGTGAGGGGAGAGGCAACACCAGTCCAAGAATAAAGAACACCTGAGGCAAACCATGTGCTCAAGCTCTTCAGACTGGAGAACACCAAGCCCCAAGACATTGCAAGCAATCAGTTGCTAGGCAAAGCAGTGTTATATAACACTAACTTTGTCAAATATATAAATAAACACCCCTACAATTGTTGATGAGTTTCCTTTCCTCCCATATGGAGAGACTGCTCCACTTCACCTCAACTATTGTCTCTTTTTTATTCTTCCCATCCTCTGACACCCTTCCCCTAGGGAACTTAAAGACCCATGCAGGATGTGGCACATCACTTGTTCCTCAGACAGTGTGTTACTATCAGGAACCTATAAAGAACTCCAAAAACTCAGATCCCCCAAATTTAAAGACCCAGGTGTATACACACTTCTCAGATGAAGAAATACAAAGAACAAATAAATATATGAAATACGGTTCAGCATTACTGGTCATTTTAGAGATGCAGATTAAAACAGGACTGACATTTCATCTCACCCCAGGAAGAATAACTATTGTCAAGAAATCAGTCAATAACAAATGCTGATCAGGCTGTGGGGAATGTAGACTGCTGCAATCACTGTGGAAATCAGTGAGGAAATCCCTCAAAATCTAGGGCTAGAAGTTCTATTTCACCCAGCTATTCATTTTCTGGGTAATTTCCCAGAGGAATTAAAAATAACATACTGCAGAGATATGTGCACCCATGTGTATAGCAGCACAGTTTTTAATAGTTAGATCTTGGAAACAACCTAAAAACCAATCAGTTGAGGAATGGCTAAAAATTATGTCATCTTTTAATACAATGGAGTATTTCTTGGCCATGAAGAAGCATAAACTGGAGACTTTCATAAGTAAATGGATACAATTCAAGACCATCACCATAAGTGAAATAAATCAGACTTCATGTGTAACCATCATGTTGTCTTCCTAGTGTAAGAAGCTGAAAGAGTAGATAGATCCAAAAAGTACAATAGATATTATGAAATGGGAAGAAACTGTTCAAAAGGAAAGAGAAACTGGGATAGGGGCAAGGAAAAAATAAGGAAGGTAAAAGCAGTATATATATTGCATATATATATATATATATATGTATTAATGTAGTAATACTACTAAGTTCTCTCATTTCACTGAAAAGATAGTTTTGTGATAATATTTTTGGACAATTAAATATGTATACAATGTACCCTGAATAACTTCTCTTATTATCCTACTTTGAAATTTTGTTTTATTGTTTTCTCTTTAAAATAAACAATTTAAAAAAATGTGCATGTATACATTCACCAAAATAACTTATCTCAATGGAAATGAAAAATTCAAATACCAGGTGGAGGGGGTGGAGAAACTTGAACATTCATATGCTGATGTAACTTATTTGTTCTTTATTATACTCTGATCATGTTCATGGTGTATAATGTACATTTTTTAAAGCTGTAAGATCCTATACATGGTTTATTTTTATTCTACTCATTTTTCCGTCTCCTCTGTCCTTCTCCTTGCACTTGTTCTCCATTGAACCTCCTCCCATTTGCAAGAGATTGCTCCTCCTGCACAAATGAGAGCTATCATATGGTGTTTTTGATTGTGTATCTGCTTTATTTCATTCAAAATTTTGTTTTCTGAGCACAGTTATTCTTCTACAAATGTCTTTAATCTATCCTTCTTTGTAGCCAAGTAGTATCCCATTAAAATGTAGATACATTTTTCTTTATCTGTTTTTTTCTTTATCTGTTCATAGGTGCATAGGCTGCTTCCAGGATATAGATATTATGAAACATATTGCTATAAACATTGGCATGCATATATCACTGTAATACAAAATCTTCTGCTTTCTGGGGAAGTTGTCTTGGATGAAGATAGCTTGGTCATATGGAATATCTCATTTTAAGAAATCTCCATATTGATTTCTAGAATGGTTGTATTTATTACTCCTACCAAAAATGTAAGAGTGTTCCTTTTTCACCACAACCACATCAGTCTATGTTATTCTTTGACTTGATGATTATTATCCCTTCTAATGTTAATACATCGTAATGTTGTTTTAATTTGCATTTTTGTAGTGGCCAAATATATGAACATTTTTTCATATATTTGTTGATCATTTGTATTTCTTCATCTGTGAGGTAACTCTTCATTTCTGTCGCCCATTTCCTCAATGGATCTTTAATTTTAGGTGACTTAATTTTTTTTGGTTCTTTAGATATATTACATACGATTTCTCTGGGCCAGGGGTATAGCTCAGTGGTGCAAACACCTTCCTGGCAAGCATGAGGTCAGGAGTTCAATTCCCGGTACCCCCCCACCAAAAAAGGCCTTTGTTCTCTGTCTGAAAAAGAACTGGCAAAATATTTTCCATTCTGTAGGTTGTCTCTTCACTCATCAATTTTTTTCTTTTATTATACAGAAGCTTTCTATTCTGATATAAGCACATTTTTGTGCCATTAAGGTTCTGTTTAGAAAATTATTTTCTATACCTATGCCTTCAAGTGTTTTACCTGTTTTGTCTTCTAGTAAGGTTTTTTCTAGTAAGTTTAATGTTTCTGTTTTAATATTTAGATCTCTGATCTTGATTTAGTACACTGTGAACGATATGGGCTCAGTTTCAATCTTCTGCAAACAGATACCCAGTTTTCTTAGCACCATTTGTTTAACAGGCTATCTTTCCTCTAGCATATGCTTTTGGCAATTTTGTCAAAGATCAAATAGCTGAATGTGTCTGGGGGTGTTTATGTATTTTCTATTCTGTTCCATTGATCTACATATGCATTTGTTCCAGTATCACGACACTTTTAAAACTGTTGTTTTGTAGTATGGCTTCAAGTCAGCTATTTTAAGGCATCCTGCTTTGCTTTTGTAGCCCAAAATCGTGTTTGCTATTCTAGGACTCCTCTGGTTCCATCTGTATGTTAAGATTGTTTTCTCTTGCTCTGGAAAGTATGCTTTTGGTATTTTCATTGGGACTGCTTTGAATCTGTATAATGGTTTTGGGATTATCGCCATTTTGACAATATTGTTTCTGCCAACCAGAGAGCAGGGGCTCACACTATATTTTTAAAGTATCCAACAGAAGCAAATAGTGATGGAAATAACAGAACTATGCTAAGGAATCCACCTAACAGTTCCAAGAAGAGAGGAGGAGACTGTTGACTCCAAACTAGTAGATTTGCTAATAAGAGTACGTATTTGTGAAGAGTAACAGCTTTCTTTGTATTTAAGAAACTGATACAGAAATTAAGCGAAAATTAGCCTTAAAAATAAAAGTAAATAAATCATTAATTCTAGTAAAAACCATCAAGAAGCATATTGTGGAAAATAGGGTCATTGTTTTAAAATTAATAATATTAATATTCTCACTATAATTGCTATAGAAAATGTACATGAATGTAAATTTTTATATATTAATTTCATGTACATATGTATTTAGTTAATTAGAAAAGGGAAATACAGGAAGCAAAAGGAGAAATGCATGTCTTATTTAACATTCTGTTTTAGAGTTTATTGGGAATGTATTTCATACATTGATGACATTTGCAAAGCAATAATTTGAATCATAAATATTAAATGCTGGGGCTGGGGATTTAGCTCAGTGGCAAAAGCGCCTGCCTGGCAAGCGCAAGGTCGTGAGTTCGGTTCCCGGTACCGGAGAAAAACCAAAATAAATAAATAAATAAATAAATATTAAATGCTGCATAGGTATTAGAGATGGTCTAGGAGGAGTGCAGGTAACAATAGAGAATTTAAAAAGAGTAGGTTTTCCAAGACGTTTATAGCTATCTATATATGTCTTTATTGCCTTTAGTTACCCCAAATACTAAAAATACTACCATTTACTTCAAGCGTATATATCTCATCATTTTTGCATATCTTTTATGAAAAATTTTTTCATTAAATATTTATCATATTCTTGACTACAACTTGTATGTGTATATCTCTCCATTTATGACTAAATTCAATGTTGCTAACCTTTTGCATTGGTAAAGTACAATAGATTTCACATTTTACCTTCAAAGTGGATGCAAATACACATTACTTATTGTTTTGAAGTTTTCTTTTCTGCACACAAAGATATTACACAGAATATTTTCAGTATAATAATCTGTGAATTCAGGGTGACAATACCCAGATTATAAAATTTTGATCTAGTTTCACTTTTAATCAATAATCAGTCACATGGAAACAGACAGGAGATTTTAGATCAATTTAATACCTATATAATAGAAGGTAATAGTTACCATATATTGGAAGTCATTATTATAAAGATGACCATATTTTAAAAGTATAAATTCTTCAAGGGTATGATGCATTCACTGTAATCACAAAAGATTTGTCTGTTTTTGTACTTAGTCTTTGTAACTTAAGAATCGTTGTGATTATAATATATGCACCTTAATATTTATAGATAATCTCCCATATTAATGCAAACTGATTAGGTCCCCTATTCTATCTGAAATATGATGTATTCATTTACATAGCAAAGTCCTATATGGCAGTCAAAAAAGACAAATTACATGAAACAATACAATTGATAATTAAAATAAATATAAAACTGGGTTGAAAAATCCCAGGTAAGAAGAATAAATTGTATTAGTGATTTATGAAAATTCAAAATGTAATCTGCTTCATGAGATAGTACTTTGAAGGTATCAATATGTAATACAACAAGCATTGTTAATTCCCTACCACTCTGTTTGTAACTCTGTAATGTCTGTACTGATCCTTTGCTATTTTGTAAAATTTTGTCTGTCTGTTAGTATTTTCCTCCTTTTATTTCTAAAACAAACAAACAAACAAACAAACAAGCAAAAATATAATCTGCACTTGCAAGTCTTATTCAAGTGAAGGAAAAAAGAAGCTTCTGAATTTCCTTATAATATTGTTGATCAAGTTGTATTCCTCAACACAATTAATATTTAAATGACACAAAATATAAGCATTCATAGAACAGTTCACTTAAAATGTCTGCATTGGATCATGTGGTGTTATGTCTTGCCTTTTGAAAAAGTTTAAAGCTATTCTACGTAACTTAGAAAACACAAAACACTAGGTTTACGTTGAGTTTCTCAGGAAAGATATATTGAGAAAGTGAGAGTTTTAAAATAAGAATAAAAATAAGTATAAAGCTTGATGGCTAGATTTAGTTTTTAGAGTTAATTTCTACAAAAATAAAAATAGAATATAAATTTGAAGGTCAGTAAACATTTTTGTCCTTTGTACATATTTTGTGAATATACTATATCTTTTCTACTGTAAATTATTATTACACATTTAGTAATGAAAAATTTATGTTATTACTCCATAGTTGTGAAATCTCATGAGTCTCTCACCGAGTTAAAATCCAGGTATCATCAAGACTGCATTTCTTTCCAGAAGAACTTTAGAAGAATTTGTTTTTGTACCTCTTCTAATTATCAAAGGATGCCTGCATTACCTTGACTTCTGGTCTCTTTTGTCTTAAAAAGTCAGAAGCGTCTTGTGGAATTATTCTTAAATTGCATTACTCAAACTCTAGAACTTCTGCTTTCTCTTCTGCCTTCTGATTATTTTGAACCCTTCCAAATAATTCAGAGCAATCTATGTCAAAATAATAAAATTTGCTGATTATCAATGTTAAATCAGTCTGCTGCCTCACGTAAGGAAGAATATGTTAAGATACTATATTAGGATATGGAGACATTTAGAAAATTGTTCTACCCACTGTAATGGGTATATAAATGTCCTATTTGTATTTTATGTCTAGAATTAAATAGTCACAAAAATCATAATTTATTTATAAAATGTAGAATTGCATGGTTAACCTCGACTGCTTTCTGTGTTATGTTTCCCATGCTGTTGAGAACAAACTTCCCTGAAATACTTTACATATTGTACCCTGACTTTTAACATAAAAAGTATTAAACAAACTCAGAGAAAGTATTAATGACTTTGCTAGCACTGCCAATTTGACATTTTAGTTTATTTTTTTCTAATTATTACTGATATTTTTCCAACCTTCATTTCCATAAAAGAGTACATAAAGAAATATTAATCATGAAATCCTATCAATATAATAATTATGTGAAAGGACTTTAATTTATTTATAAAGATGCAAATGTGATTTCCTATAAATCTGTACTATTGTTTTTAATATTAGGTAATATTATTTAGCTAATTTAAGACAATTTTTTTTTCTAAACATCACATAAAGTATTCTGTTGTAAAACAGACTCTTGCTGCTCTATTTAATTTTAATTAAGTTAATTATTTATATTCCACCCAGAATTTTCAACAGAATCGCAACAAAAAGGGATGCTAAAAATTAAAAAAGAGTTGAATAGGTGAATTCAACAGTTTTTTTAAAAAGCTGTGGACTGTAAAGATACGGCTGAGGAGATCTCCGTTGCTGAGAAGGAAAAGGAGAATAGAAAAGACAGCCTGGGGGCGTCACAAGAAGGCAGTCTCCACCCTGGGCAGCCTCAAAACTGCAAAGGTGAAAGACCCGGCCTTGAGGAGAAAGCCACAGAGCACCATGTTCCAGAATAGTGGCAGCGGCTTCACCAGGTTCTGCAATGGCAGCAGCATAGAGAATTTGCTCCTCAGAATTCACAATGCCTAGTGATCCAGGCATTTGACTCCTATGGCCAAGAGAGGGGAAAGCTTGGCTATTGCTCCAGGTGGCAGTAGATCTTGACATCACCCCTTTTACAATGGTTTTAGGTGCATACAGAATGCAAGACTTCTGAGTTTAAAGAGGCTTCCACCTCGATTTCAGAAGGCCTGGAAGGCCAGGCAGTGTGCCCCTGAGAGGGAAGTGTGTGAATCTGTGAGTGTGAAGCGAAAGGTTCTTTGGAGATGCAGAAGTTTGGAAAAGCCAGGAATGTGGATCGTCTGAGAAAGCTGAAAGGAGGGAGCAAAGCGGGCCCAAGAGTGAAGCCATGGAAGCTGTAACCACCAGAAGTGCCATAATGGTGGAGTCACTCAAGCTGTTAGGAACTCACAATGTGCCACAAGTTGCTTCAGATGCTGAATGTGAAATTACAGGACATAAAGTTAGCCCTGCTGGATTTTGGATTCACTTTGGTCCCAATGCTCTGTAACCCCCTGTTTTTACCTTTTGGAATGGTAATGTTTATTTTGTGCCATTGAATGTTGGAAGTGTTTAACTTTTCATTTGTACAGGGACTGACAGGTAAAAGTTTGCCTTACATCTCAGAGGAGATTTTGGATATGGACTTTCAGTAATGCTGAAACTATTAGGACTTTGGTAACTCTTGCAAATAGACTAAATGCTGTTTATCCAAATGGATGTGCATGAGTCTTTGGGGGGCCAGAGTTGGAATGTTATGGTTTGTGTCTGCATGTCCCCCCAAATCATTCTGCAGTCATGGGGTAGGCTTCTAGATATTTGATTGATCCATAGTCCAATGCTGGGATTATGGGTATGAGTGCTACATCTGCCCTAGGGGGGTAGTTTGCATACAGTTTAAGGTAAAGAAAGAGGCTGCCTGTCACCCCTCCTCCCTCTTGATCATGTTGCTTTTTGCTACCTTCTGCCTCCATGAATGGTTGTCCTCTTCCATGTGCCACCCTGCCTTGGAGCCAGCCAAGTACGTACTGAAACCTCCACAGAGTGTGAGCTAAATAAATCTTTCCTTCCTTAACTTTGGGTGTCAGGTATTTTGTCTCAGCAATGAGAAAAAAAGTAACCAAGACATATGCTAATGGTATTTTGATTGGGATGCATTAAATCTGTAAAATAATTATGGGAGTATAGCCATTTTCACTATGTTGTTTCTTCCCACTCACAAGCAAGAGATAGCTTTCCATTTTCTGATATACTGTTTTTTATCCTTTCTCAGAGTTCTATAATGTTCACTGTATAGATTTTACTTCCTTTGCTAGATTTATTCCTAAGTATCTCGTTTTTTGATGCTATCGTGAAATGTGCTATTTTCCCAATTTCTTTCTCAGTGCATTTGCTGTTTGTGTACAGTAATATTATTGATTTTTGAGTGTTGACTTTGTATTCTGCTATGCTATTTAATTTCATTACTAAAATTAGAAGTCTTTCGGTGATGTTTTTGTGGTCTTCTGTATAGAGTATCATGTCATCTCCAAAAAATGATAATTTAACTTCTTCCTTTCCTATACTTATAGTTTTTATTTCTTTATTTCTGCTGATACAGTGCATTGCATTTATTGATTTGCACCTATTTAACCATCTCTGCATCCCTTGGATGAATTCTACATGGTCAGGATGTATCATCTTCTTGATAATTTGCTGTATTCTGTTTGCCAGTATCTTACTGAGAATGTTTTCCTCTATGTTCCTTCAGGAAATTGTCCTGTAGTCCTCTTTTTTTGCTTAGGGCCCTTCTCTGGATTTGGTATTAGGTCAATGCTTCCAGGAATGATTTGGAAGTATTATTTTCCTTTCAAGTTCACTAAAGTTTAAGGAATAATAACGTTAAATCTTCTCTAACTTTCTCATAGAATTAAGCAATGAAACCATCAGGACTTGGGCTATTCTTTTTTGGTAAGTATTTAATTACATTTTCAATTTAATTGACTGATATTGGGTTATGTGAAACTTTTATGACTTCTTGATTCAGTTTGGCAATTCATGTGTATTTAGGAATCTGTCCTTTTCTTCTGCATTTTCTATTTTATTAAACTTTCTCAGAGTAGGTATTGATGATCTTCTGGATATCCACAGGATCCATTATGACTTCATACTTTCCATTCCTAAGGGCATGAATTTCAGTCTTTTCTTTCCTGTTTTTGGTAAGGTTGTCTAAGGGTTTATAAATTTTATTTAATCTTTCAAAGAACCAAATCTTGGATTCATTGATTCTTTGTAGTGTTTGCTTAGTCTCCATTGAAATTAGTATCCACTGAATCCAACATTCTCAATTAGGTCATTTATTTGAGCACTTTCCATTTTCCTGATGTGAGAATTCAGCCCTGTATATTTTCCTTTTAAGACTGCTTTTATTTCTTCCCTTCAATTCTGGTATGTTTTATCAGAATTATCATTTGATTGTAGATGCTGTTTAATTTCTTTAATTTCCTCTGTGACATATTGATTTTCAGGAGGGTATTATTTAATTTCCATACATTTATGTAGTTTTTGTGATTTATTTTGCTATTGATTTCCATTTTCATTGCACTATGTTCAGATACTGTCCATGGGATAACCTAATTCCTCTGCATTTTCTTAAGTATATTCTATAGGCCAGTGTGTGGTCTATTTTTGAGAGCATCCCACATGCAGCTGAGAAGAATGTGTGCTCTGATGTTGTGGTGTAGAACATTCTGTAAACAGCTAACTGCATTTGTTCAAAGGTTCAGTTTAGTCCTACTATTTTGTTCTTGATTTTTTATCTAGTTTATTTATCTACTTGTGACAATGGGGTATTAAAGTCCTCCATTACACCTGTGGTAGCGCTTACTTGATTTTTCATTTCCATTAATATTTGTTTTAAGTAGTGGATTCCACCATATTTGGTGTATATATATTAATGATTGCTATGTGTTCTTCTTGAAGTGTTGTCTTAACAGGTGACCTTGCTTGTCACTTTTGATCAGTATTGACTTGAAGTTCATTTTGCAAATAAAATAGTTAACCCTATTTTTTTGGGGATCATGTCACATGATGTATTGTTTTCCATTTTTTGACATCTAGTCTATGAATTTGTTTTTGAGATAAATGTATTTCTTGTATGTAGCATATTTTTGATTTTGCTTCTTGATTCATTCTCTTTGTCTGTTTCTTTTGACTGATGAATTGAGATCATATGTATTATTGGTTACAACTCTATGTATTGGCTTATTATTCTCATATTATGTACTTGCTCTTGATACTCTGCATTTCCCTTCTGTTTAACTGCTTGCCCTGCTGAGTAACTTCTTTCTATTGGTATTTCTAGAATTGTGGTCTTTGTTATCTTTTTCTAGAATATCCTTCAGAGTATTTTGGAGAGCTTGTTTGGTGGTCATGAATTTCTTCATTTGTTGTTCGTCATGGAAGTATCTTATTTCTCCATTGATTTTGACAGATAGTTTTCAAGAATGCATCAATTTGGATTGGAGGTTGTTTTATTTTAAAGCTTGAAATATTTCTCTGTAAGCTCTCCTTGACTTGAGGATTTGTGTTCTGAAGTCAGCTGTGATTCTGATGGTCTTTCCTTTGTAGGTGATTTATTCCATATCCTTGATAGTTTTTAATATTCTGTTCTTGTGTTGAATTTCTGGAATCTTGATTATTACATGCTTTGTTGTAGATTTATTTTGGGCATGGCTAATTGGCGTGTTATACACCAATCTTAATTGCATGCCAAGTTCTTTTTCCATATTTGGGAAGTTTTCTACCATTATGTCTGTGAAGAAGTTTTCTATAGTGTTTTTGTTATCCCTGGCTTTCTCACTGACTTCAAACAATCTTATGTTGTTCTTCTTTGCTTCATCTTGCAGCTTTTGGATTGATTTTTCCTGGTCCCATGATATCATTAGGTTATCCTTTTTTTCATGGTCACTAACTGCAATCCTGTCTTCTAGATCTTATAATATATCCTCACCTTCATTTAATCTGTTGCATATACTTTCAATGGAACATTTAATTAGCTGGATATTTCTTTGGATCTCTTTCATGGGTTCCATTTCTTTCATATGTTGGTCATTCTTGGTTTCCCATAATTTACCTATGCTTCTCTTTTTTTTTTATCTGAGTCTACTCTATATTTATTAAAATGTCTTTAATTTTGACCTGTATTTCTTTTTCCATAGGGAAGATTATAGTTTCTGTTGTCTCATCCATTTATTTTTAAACTTTGCTGTTATCATTTCAGAAAATTCCTGCAGGTGGCTTCCTATTTCTTCTATCTCATTGTGCTCTAGACTTGTCCTGGGTGGGCTGCAGGTCTAGGGTTCCATTTTATTTCTGTATATTATCATTTCTATTTTATTTTGTTTCCTGTGTTGATGCTTGTAGATTTCTTACAGTAGAAACATTTACTACTAATATCAAGGATTCCCTAGGAAATGTGGTAAATAGATGTTTACCACATGTCTATTCCTTAGACATGTCTTCTAAGTGTAAGTAGTTCTTGGTTTTTGTGCCTATCCCAAGAACATACTTTCTTAATTTATTAAGGATGAGAAGTTGTACCTATTTGGCTCAGCACCTAGGCCTTTAGTAGTCAGTTCTGGTGATGTTTATCACCAGGACAATCACAATGTTCTCATGCACTATGAAAAACTTATTACAACATATATGACATCCTGGCTAATGTAGTACATTTAGAAATAACAATAGCATCAAGCATAACACAGCAACTCACAAACTATTGAACTATCAGTTTGGTACCTTTAATTATAGAAGCAAATGCTACAGTTATATAACAAAATTAAATACATATCTGGAATTTGTATGCAATGCGTTTCCCCATAGCAGAGTGATTTTGTTCTGTTTTGGGGAAATTTAAAAGGAATATGGTAGAAAACAGAGAGGAGAATGAGGGTACATATAGTAGAAGCAAGTCTGGAAATATCAAAACATCATAAAATGAAGATAATTGAAAGAAGAGAGAAAGACAAATAGGACAAAATGAAAAGGTAAAAAACCTAAATAGAAAAAAAAAACTAGAAAAAGGAAAACCAGTCAAATGAAAAAAGAAAAATAATAAAATTCCTGTGGTGTCTGTAGTTCTATGGTCACGGCCAAGTTGGATCCCAGAAATGCACTGTGTAACTCAGCCAAGTTTTCAGCAGGATTTGTGATAGATATAGGACTGATCTTGGCCTAGGGATGTGGGCGCTTGGACTGGTCTTCAGATGCCAGTGTTCTGGATGTCTGCTCCTGACTTTGATTATCTCTACAGTGATCTCCCAGTTACTGTGATTCCCTTGGGTAAGGAAAGCTTGAGGACCACTCCCAGATCTGTCCACTGTTGGCTCCTTCCAGACCTTGCACAGCTTCCTCTGTTCCACACCACTAACTCCTCTTACACACTGTTTGTAGGTTGGGAGGAGTGCCCTTGTCCCACCATAGGCCAAGACTGATTGCCTCCTTGGGCTCCTGGGTCAAGATGACTTTGCCAGTCATAAATTATGGGAAGTCTTCCAGTCTTTTGTATTTCAGGCTAAAAGTAGCTTTTTTCAGTGCCTGGATCAGAGTCTGGGTGGTACTATGTCCTATCATAAGAATTCCCCCATGAGCTTCTCAACTGCCAGAAGCCTACTGTGACTGCATGGCTCTTCCTCGTTCCATTTTGGGATGCTGCCTGTGAAGTGACTTGGGGCTGTTCTGCTACTGGGATTGACCCAGAACCCTTTGAAATAAAATGATGGCCCAGCCCCCTCAATTCCCTTCTGCATATCTGGGTGTCACAGCATAGCTCTGGTTCATCTGACTCACCACCTGGGGGTACTGTAGCAGTCCTTGGGAAAGTGTCTAGTATTCTTGCTTCTGCTTCCAATTTTTTGCTGTCTCTCTGATATCTGCTGCACTTCTGGGCTGTCCAGCAAGACACCCAGATGAATAATTTGAAAAGAAAAATTGAAATAACAGTATATAGTGAATTATGAGTTTTCATTTTATTATTTTGAAATAAAAGATTTATTCAAAATGATTATCAAGCACTTGCTATATATGAGAAATTGCCTTTTACATCGTGGAAATGAAATGTTTCTCTGATGTTGAACTGACATTGTAGGTAGGTGTAATAATAATATAAAAGAAACATTCTCTTTAACAGTTTGTAATGCAGAGGTGATAGAGTGAAGGAGAACATATCTGAGCTCCGTCATCCAGAGAGGCTGTTTACATTGTCATAGTATTCATGGTTTGTCCCAATAGAAAAGTCAATCGGATTATAACACAAGAACGTACTTGTATTGCTGAACAGAAGCAGAATGAATCCCTATAATAACCACAGCATTGATAGAGCACAGTGTCATGACCAGACCACAGAACTGTGATTTATAAAAAAAAGACTTTTTATAAAAGTCTTTTTATAAAAAAAGCTTTTTATTAAAAAAGTCTTTCTTAAAAAAGAAACACAAATGCAAAGAAAAGCCACTCTACAGCGAATAGTAGTGAGTGGCCAGCTATTTTGCATAACATGTTGAAGGCAAACAGTCAGGTTACTAACTGAAACTGTATTTGCAGTGATTTTTGAGGATGCTTAATAATAAAACTGAGAATGTGGGTTTTATACAATAGGATATCCCAGTCTGTATTTTTATGTGGCAATGAGACATCACGATTGAGTGCAAAAAAAGAACCGAAAGTTAGAGAAGTCCTGGACAGTTTCCTTTGCTAAACTCAAATTGAGAATTTTGCTACCTATTAATTAAAAAGATAATGATAAATTATTTTAACGGGGACAAATTAGAGGAATGTAGAGAAGGAAACCATACCTCTTTTCATGTCCTAGACTACAAAGTAATATATTCTACATATTTCTTGAGGCACAAAGTATTTTGCAGATTTAAGTGAAGGATATGAGGTAAATTCTGACTCATTTCTGGAAAACCAGGAGACCAAAAATATTTCTGTGGCAAACTTTGAAAAATGTTATCTCTCTCAATGGATAACATTAAGCAGTATTTTTAGACAGAATTATTTTAAACAAGTTTATTTCTTTTAAGTTGTGCCATTAACTTGTGATTTGTCTCACGAGAGCACAGTATGGGAAATATACTTGTTTAGCACCTTCGAATAATGAATCATAGAATAGCTGCAGCAGAATGGGTTACTTAAAGGAAACTTGGAGTTCATCAATAAAGAAAATAAATCCATTCAATCACAGCATTTTCATAAAAAAAGTACATAGCCAGTCGAGAGAACAATGGCTCTTCATTGCGGAAACAAACAAGGTTGGAAAGATTCCATGTAAGGCTATCCATCCAGAATTGAAGAGAACAATTTATGATTTTTGTTTCAGTGCACATGTTATAACTAATCTATGCGTGCATTTGAGGTAGATGTTGTTATGACTGTAAGATAATCTGTAAACAAAAATATTCTTGCATTCATTAACTTTGAAGAATGCAGATAATCTCTAATCAGTGCATGACTTCAAGATTTTTCCCCAATGGCCATGCATATCTTTGAGTACAATTTGTTTTGTGACCTAGTTATTTATCAGTATACAATTTTTCTTTTCATAGCATACACTGTTAGCTAAGGTGTGACTGCTAGGCCAAGGACTACATCTACGAGCTTGGATTGTCCATGGCTAGTACTTTCCTTTGTACACAGTTCCGATCAATGGAATATATGAAATATGAAAAGCACCTTCTCCTTCCCAGTTCAACATTCTTAAGAGAGAAGTGTGCCTCTTCCTCACTGCTGGATTCAAATGATAGAAAGACTTTTTGAGTAAAAGGAATTTGAATCATTGAATCAACATTTAAAAGAAAATTCCATGATTAGTAATACTTAACATGTTTAGATAAATATTGATTTTTTTTTCCTTTTGTGATAAAAGTTCGTAATATTGTTCAATATGATCTCAAACTCTTAGGCTCCAAAGGTTCTCCTGTGTAAGCCTCTGACTACTAGAATTACAGGCATGAAATCCGGCTCAGCTCTCAGTACATATTTTTGAGTCTACTTATTACAGCAATTTAGGCCAATCTTTTTTTTTTTTTTTTTTTTTTTTTTTTTTTTTTTTTTGGTTTTTCTCTGGTACCGGGAACCGAACTCACGACCTTGCGCTTGCCAGGCAGGCGCTTTTGCCACTGAGCTAAATCCCCAGCCCCTAGGCCAATCTTATACAAGCTCATAACACAAATTGAAGAGTATTGCAGCTGTGAGTCTGTCAAATTTTATAAATTTTAATTCCTAAAGGCTCCAAACTTCACATATAATGTTATCTTGTATCTTAAAAAAAAATATTTTCTACATTTTATCAATTACTTTTTAATAATTATTAGTTTGAAAGCTGAAAATACCACTGAAATAGTACTATTTAAGCAAAGCTGAATACAAATAGAAATGTTTTCAGAAAAGTATAGGTCATGACTTCTTTCATGAGCATGAAAGAATTTTCCTTCTCTAAAGAGTCAATTGCCATGAGCAAAATTTCCTTAGTGAAAATTGTGTCTATGGAATCACACGTTGATCAAAATTTACATGTGATAAAGACAAATCCAGTGCACATTTCACTTCCTTAAATATTTCTTTTGAATTGTAGTGAAAACAAGAATAAATTTAATGAAAAATGTAAAAGAAAAATAAAATCTTTATATTGAAATCAAATATATATGTATCAATAATAAGCCTCCCTCCTAATTATCTTTGTTTTGTTTTCTGAGACAGGGTCTTGCTATGTAGTTCAGGCTGACCTTGAAGTTACTACATAGCCTAGTCTGGTCTCAATCTCATATCAATCCTCCTGCCTCAGCCTCTGGATTGCTGGGATTACAGGCATGCATCCTCACACCTGGTTTTCCTAATTATCTTCAAATGAATTGCTTACCCTTAATTTGTTTGTCTTCCTTCTTATTTCCTCACATTTGATGTCTTGCTTGTCAAGCAGGGAAAATATTTATTTATAAGTAATATTTGAAATAGAATGATGGTTTGCAAATTTGTGATAATTTCTAAAGTATCTGAAAATTATTAAGTATATTTCATAAAAATTAATTATAAATTTTTGGTGAGCTTTTAAATAAATGCACAGGATAAATATTTTGAAAAGAATAGGCAGAGCTCAAAGCATTGGACTGTATCTACAATCTGTGAACTCTAGTTAAACACTTCTATTTGAACCCTAACCAGAAATGTAATCCCTGCCAAATATCTAGTTCTTAAGTTTATGTTATTGTCTCCAAAGTAAATAATTTATAATACTATTACTAGTACTTTATCATACATTGAAAACATTTTAATGGATTTTAAATGAAAATGCATTTGGAAACAATAGATTTTAAAAACTTAATGATATATTGTACACATTATAGGTTTTTAAATGCTAATAACATTGCAAATATTTAAAAATTAAGGGTACCATGTTACATTTCATAAAATATTGGTAATGTAGTGTTATGCATGTGTTTTGTAAACACTGATGCAATATAGACTTAGAAGATCTGTACTGTTTTCTTCAAAAATAATGTTTTATGATTCTACAGAAAGTGGAATTAGAAAAAATTTAGAGTCAATACAACTTTATTTTGTCATGCTAAATATTAAATCCACAAGTCTCAAACATGCGAGGAAAGTGCTTTACCACTGAGCTACATCCCCTACTCTCACTACAATTTTAATGAAATTTAAATAAAAGTTTTACAGTAATCTTCTGGAGTAAAATAATTGTAATTTTTAATATTGATATGCTATATAGTAGAAAATTAAGAAAATAAACAAACATTTCTAAATCCCACTCTGTTAAAGTTTTTCTTTAAGGTAGTTTATATTATCTTCATCTATTTCATTATAAATTTGAAATCAAAGTACAAGTACATTCTTATACAACTTAATTAATGTATAATATCAAAGGCATTTTTTTCTAGAAGATTAACTTTAATTATTTTATAGCATCCCATCTTGTAACCGTTTAGTGAACTAATGATTATATTAATGACTTGAGCATGTTTATAGAAAGAAATATGAAAGATATGCAAAATGGGAGTTGTTAGGCTAATGCAAAAACTTGCTTTGCAAAGCTTCAGATGATCTCAGCTTCTGCAGGCAATAGGAATTGGGGAGGGAGAGAGAGGAGAAGTGTCAGGACTGCCCATGATGCTTTACTTCACTGTGGTAGATTTGCCTATTCTGTCAGAGTTTCATGTGGTGTTTTACTTTAATGGAGTATTCTAAGCCTCAATTAAGAAAAGTATCAATGATCTACATATTTTTTTATTTTAAAAAATTAAAAACTGACAAAACAACAATGAAAGCAAAATCAAAACACTACAAAAACAACAAAAATTATACATGACCTCAAGACAAAATGATAGAAATTTACATTGGTTGCTAAATTATATACTGTTATCTTCAGTGAAGTTGCTCAGTCTTTTAGACATAAGAATGTAAGATTGATCAAATAATCAAAGACAGTAACAAGTAAAAAACAATAAAAATAATTAAAACAAAACATTGGAAATGATGCAGACCTTCACCATACAAAATGGTAGGAGTTCAACAATGGTTCTTATACTCATATTGTTTTCAGATCAGTCATTCTAATTACCAAATTCAAGCATGTAAAATTGGTCAAGAGAAAAGAAAACTTTAAGCATTGACTGTTCCTCTCAATAAACTACAGACATCAGCAAGACACCTATTCCAGTTATCCTTATATATACATATAATGTTCATAGTAAAAATTAAGAATTTTTAATTTTCCTTTTTCTACCAATAATACTCTTCATTTGTTTATGGTACAATACTTTAGGCACAACTGTATTTTATATGTAATATAACAAAAATCTTAAATCAAATGAGTTAATTAAGTTCATATTACTTTCTACGATGACAAGCATGGGAAAATTTATCCTTTAAATTTCCTTTATGAACAGAAGCTAATTCTAATACTGCTTTCTAGAAAGTATTCTTAGTAAATCAGATTAAATGTTACCATGAGGAAAGGATGAAGTTCACTTTAACAAAGATAACAAATACATTAACTAATGAAGACATTTGATCAGAGGTAGTGCAAAGGACACAGTTTGCTCATTCCTTTGGACACATTTTTGCTCTTATTTAAAACATTGGGTTCAAAAAATAGAGAGAAAATCAATCACCAAAAACTACAAACCAGGAGCTGCCTTTGTTCTTCAACCACTGCTCTCAGAGCCTGGAGCACAGAATCAAAGAAAGAAGGGAAAAATCTAACGTAAGAGAAATTTTCAGCCATGTACTTTACATTGTTGGAGACAAAATCTCATGTTGACCACTAGGATAAGGAAGTTATAGAACTAGACAAACACAAATACTAAAAGTATTAGAAAATCTACAAACTAGATGAATGTCAAGAAATGAACTTGTTTCATACTAGAAAACTAAATGGACATAACAGAGCTGATAGTTGTTCTTAAGGACAGACAACGGCAGTAACAAATCAGACACAAATTAAAAATCCCATCTAAGTTACAGACCAATAATTTGAAACTCTTCTGTAAAATTAGTTTTTATAAGAAATTGATTTATAAAAAAAAAGAAATTGATTTATGACTTTAAATGGAGGCTGCATTAAAGTCCAAAGCCAGGGTGGACTCTAAAATCCTAGATTATTTTATTTTTATCTATTCCTAACTCATATTGGACTATTTTGTATTTTTTGCAATCATTTTCTTCCATATTTTAAAATTTTCTTTTCATAAATGTATGTTTATATTTACTTTCAAATTCTCACAGAACTTTCAGGAACTCTAAGAGAAGGTCAAGTATATTCTCTCTGATTCACATGTTGTTTACATTTTGCAGCATTTGTTTCTCGCTGTCCTGACAGTTCTCTTTTTCTCTCTCCTTCCACACCTGCAAATATGCAGTACACGCACACAGCACACACAAGTTTTAAGTACTTGGTAGAATGTTCCAGGTATGCCCAAGTGACAATGCTCTGCGCACAAGCTGTTCTACTTCCAAAGCTCTAAAATAATCTATTTTCAGAAACTCTACATCAAGAGAAAATCAGTTCCCTATAGATTTCTCTTTATATTCCCTCAGTCTCCCTGCAACTCAGGCTCGTTCTTCTTAGTTCATGTAAGATCACTCTCACTAAAACAGACCTGGAGACAACATTGTCAGTTTAAAACATACATGATCCTGCATTAGATTTGTGTTTTGCTTTATTTTATTTTGACAAATCAATTGCTCTAAAGTAGGAATCAAAATGTATTAATGGCAACACTAGCTAATGAAACCAAATTAAAAGAATATAATGATAACAGTGTGACTGCAGCTCTGTTTATTAAATCTTATTTTAATGGACTGATCAAAGTACAATTTAGAGTGCTGAATTTTTATCATCAATCAGGAGTTTTCACATCATGAAGATAGGCCAGTCATCCACGGTTGGCTTAAGTTTGATTCATCACTAAAGCAATATCACATAACCACACTTTGAAAAACTTATTAGTGAAACTGGCTTCTTTTTATTGCTTCTGATTTTTCACACTCAGGTCCTAGAAGTCAAGCAGTGTCTTTATGAATCTATGGCTGGTAATATTTTAATTAATTAGGATGCATGTAGAACTCTAAGGTAGGTAGTGTGAGATTATATAAAGTATTAGGATAGATTTTTTGTTGGGCAAGATACCAAATTATTGTTGAAAATTTTAAAAAGACATGTATTACATCACATGAAAGATAAATTACCTCTACATAAACCTTACTTGAATTCTAGATACTAAAATACACCTACTTAATCTTCATCCTCTTTTATCCAACCTACCAATAAAATATTCTGGAGGTAATATGAGTAATATATTACTCACATTTTCATATATTATTGAGATATAAAGATAGAAAAACATGAGAAGGAGAGAGAGAGAGAAGGAGAGAGACAGACACAGAGAGAGAGAGAAACAGAGAGAGAGAGAGAGAGAGAGAGAGAGAGAGAGAATGAAAGGCAGAGAAAGGGTAATGTTTAAACTTATTTATTACTTATCCAGGATGAGTACACACAAGACAACATGCTGAAAGAATGAGGGTTCAACTAAGTCTCAACAATCATGTTTGAATGAAAATTCTGGTTATGATCAATGAAGTTAGGGAAAATAACATGAAATATTGAGGGGATTAGGAAAATCTATGCTAGATGTACTAAATAATTACAAAATATAATGTACTTAAAGGCAAAGTAGGGATAAATTCCATGGAAAAATCAGTGGTGGATTTTCTGGACAAACACATAGAGGAATAAAAAGAAAGAATTTGAAGAGAAAAATATAGAAACATTTAAAATAAACTACTTCTTTCCCTATGAAATAGTGAGAATTATACCAGCAAAATACCAGGATGAAGTGTAGGAACATGGATTAGCTAAATTTCTTTCTTCTCTCTTTAAACTCTTATGCATTTTAAAGGCTAGCAGCTCAGAAGAAGAAAAGAGATTAAGCACATTTAAAGATAGAATAAAACTCAGGCACACTGAGAGAGACAGATACTTTCTGCTGATAGGAAATTCCTGTGTTCAGTTTTACTATTGTGAAAGAGATTGTTCAGAGAAAATCAACAGATATTAAGCCAGCACTGTTGTTGGGTTCAAATATAGATAATGCTATGGATTTAGAAAACTGGTTCAGGACTGATATAGTAGTGTGAAGAGTTCAATAACATTGTAACATATTGCAGTATAAAGTGTTTTAATTATGTATGGCCATTGATTTTCTGCAAGAGATTGTGACAGTACATGTGACTTACTTTAGAGCCAACACTGATACAAATTCATACAAATTCACATTGTCATGTGGATAAATTCATTTTGTGGGAACATGCATTTTACAGATTAATAAAAATAATGCAGAAAGGTGAGGTCCAAGTTAAGGAAATAGGAAAGAATGAATTTTTCAAAATACAGACAAATAGCCAGGCGTAGTGACTCATGCTTATAATCTCAGCACTCAGAAGGCAGAGGCAGGAGGATCACTGTGAGTTCGAGAGTTCGAGGCCAACCTGGGCTACAAAGTGAGTTCAAGGCCAGCTTTAATCCCATAATAAAACCTGTCTCAAAAAGAAAAAAGAAAAAAATATATATATATACAAACAAATTCATACTTTACATCCCTAAACTACATTTCTAAAGCTTAGAAACTGAAGATCTAAGAATTAAATAGGATAATTACAAATATTGTTGTGGTTGCAGTATATAGTTATGAATCATATTTATGAATGAAATTCAAACCACATGGATTTTATCGCACCTACAGTGAAATTGGAAAATAATACTTTCATTCCCTTTCCTCTTTGCACTTTAAATTATATAATTTGTATGTTATATACCAATTTCTTTATTTTTGATTTGGTTCTTTCAAACTGTACCATAATAAAGGAGCAGCAGAAGCTAAGACTTCTCCTGTTGTGAATTGATTCTGCTCTCTCCCAGTCACAAATGAATAAGTAAAACAGCTGAATGAATTCCAAGTTGGCTTTTCATTTAATCTTCTGTGTCCTTTAGCCATAAAACACAGTTCATTTAAAGGCCTTTTGTTGTTTCACTTCATTTATTTGGCATAATAGCAATAAATGTTCTATTTTGTGTGTTTTGCAGTAGTAAAACAGTTTTCAGGTTTACAATAAAACTGGAAGGGTTTATTATATAAGAATAGCTTAATGTGCCAGTAGAACATGCTCTAAAGGTGTCATTATTTAATATATTAAACTTTTATAATATCAGATTACCATTTCCCACCAACTGGAAATATTTTATAAGTTCACAAAAAGGCTTCAAATATATATATGTATATATATAACTCAACTTTTCATAATTTTCTCATAGGAGTTAACAGTTAAAGCAAGGTCATATATATTTATCAAGACTATGACAATACTAATCATTTGGGGATTATATGCCATTATATGAATAAAGTATCTAGTGTTGATTTGAAGATAAGTATGCTACCCATTGTTCATCTCTTTTATGTTTTACAGTTTTAAAAACTTTGTGTGGGGGCCGGGGAATATGGCTCAGTGGCACAAGCACCTGCCTGGAAAGTGCAAGGTCCTGAGTTTGATGCCTGGTACCAAAATAAATAAATAATAAAAATAAAAAATAAAAGCTTTGCATATTTTGGTTTTACTTATAACAATGAAAGAAAATGATGTGCAGTTCATTTATGTTGTAATTTATGGGTATGCTGAAAACAGTTCTTAGTGAAAAATATTTTAAATGGTAAATAATAATATATAGTATTTTCTAGTGACTAATACAATGATACTTTTATATCATCTCTACAATTTATGTTTTTTTTTCCTTTTTAGTTTTGACCATGTAGTACCAAATTGGTGTTGTTCAGAATCAAAGATTTTGATGACTTTTTTTATAGATAATGAGAATTATAAGTTATTTAACCAATAGCTCATCCCAGACTCATCCTTGATATTCTCTTTCACACTGAATTCAGTAACTTCTACCATTGTACGAAAGGAGTGCTTGACGGCATTCATCTCAATAATTGAGGGCCTTATGTGATTTCTCTTTACCTGACTCACCCTGATGGCATGCATTTCCCACCTTGTGAAACTTTTTCAATCTGAAGCTTTCAGCTTTGCTCAAGTTCTATAAGTGATCACTAACTCTCTGCTCTGAGAAATACAAACCCTTGCATTAATATCTTGAAATGTCATGTGTTATTTAAGATGACTGAAATTCATGAATGACTTAGTTCACCAATCTTTACTCAATCTGGACATAGTCTTTGAAAACCTTTTAGAATTTTTTTTAACAACCTCTCCTCTTCCTGTAGTTTCAAATGGTCAATGATTTTAGAAATTTTCTTTATTCAGTCTATTCTAAATCAAAGTAAAATTGTGTCCCAGGGATTATTTTCTGTGCCAATATATGAGTATAAATCTCTTTCATACACCAAATTAAAATTTAGCAATTATTAAAGAAATCTTTTACACATGTGTGTACAAGGAAAATCCAAATCACTTGACAATAAGAACTCTTCTTAAGGAATGCGTGTCATTGTGAAATATGGTGGCTTTTAGTGAATAGATGATAAAGAAACACTTGAGAAACAATTCTACTGAACATAGTGGCAGTAAATTTTGCAATGCTATTTTCTGAGAATTTTTGAAAATGGAAATTTTGCCATTTGTACCTGTAGTTATAAGAAAAGAGTTCCCAAAGAGCAAATACAAGAAATTGAGTTACCACTGAACAATCTAAATTATTAGAGAAGTAAATATAAATTGAGATAAGAATTGGTGAATCTTCAAAAAATAAATGACATGAAAATTTTTGAGTGCAGAAATTATTTTTTCCAAAGTTCATAAGTCCATGTGTTGGTTTGACAACTCCAATATGCTCCCTTAAAGGAATTTTTTTTTTCTGTCTTTTTGAGACAGGGTCTTGCTGTGCAGTTCAGGCTGGCCTTGAATTCACTTTGTAGTCCAGGCTGGTCTCAAACTCACAATGATCCTCCTGCCTCAGCCTCCCAAGTGCTGGGATTACACACGTGCACCACCACGCCTGGCCTAAAACATATTTTTGAAAGACAAAACACAGTAAAAGTTTTAGTGAATAAAACTGAATCAGGCTTAATATAAGCCTAATGCATAATATCTGTTAATTTTTTTAATTGAATGATGCATCACAAAAACTTTAAAGTAGTCCTGTTTTACACAAGAAAGCATAAAATTATTTTGAGGAAAGTCTGACATGTAGAACTCAGACTTAAACAACACTATGAGGATGGTTGCTGAGAAATGTAAATGTCAGGAATCAAAGGGAAACAAACTGTATTACTGTTATGAGAGTTGTACTTCTAAGACACCACAGGCTAGTTAGGGGTGTGATGATTTGCAGCTTTGACATTTGGAACTTATGTATGCTTCTGTTAAAGAGATCTTTAAAAGATGAAAGCCATTTAAGAAATATGTATTTTCAGTACCACTTAGAAGCATCATACAGAACCATTGCACGAGTAATCCAAGTTGCAGAACTTGAGTGGGATCCAGGACCATTTTTCCACATTGTGGGGCTATGACTATACTCTCCCAGCAGCAGGAGTTTAGAACTGTACAGGTCTTCCTTACACTGAAGTGCTACTGTGCTTATCCTATTCATGTTTGTGAATTGCACTTGTGTTGGTTGGAGTTGGGGGAATATTGTTCTTAGCTTCCCTATGCAAAGGACAATCACATCTTAGGGTGATGTAAAAATTATGACAAGAGAAAACTTCTATTACCAAATGTGAATTCTATATCACGTGGCAGTGTTTATTTTAAATCTTCAAACACAGCAGTAGTTGTCAAACTGAAAATGCATAACCATGCTCTGTCATACATTGTCACTTTTCTTCCTAATCTTCTACACTGTTTTGATGCACATGTGTTTTTCTGTATGGAAAAGTAAATATGGAATATTATATACAACTATTTAAAGCATGAGAAATAAAGTAAAACAGCGAAGTTTATGCAAGTATTACCAGAGTACGTCCTGCTAATCTTGTTCATCTACCACTTATTATGATCCTCACGTAACTTTCAGTGGCTAGAAGTCTTAGTAAACTAACAACAAAGGGGAGTGAATTTGTCCCTTAAAACATAATTTTTAGAATTGGATTGATCATAAGTAAAGGTTATCAGTGGCAGATTAATTTAGGCAATTTTAAGAATTTTAATTTTATACATTGTAGTAAATATATATAGGTTATTAAAACTAACAAATGAATTATTGGAGGAAAATACAAATCTGTTCAATAGAATAATAGGAAAATATATGTTTTTGTTAACTTTGAAGTGTTTGTTTTTATATTGTTCCATAAAAAGACGCAGTTACAGTTTCAACAGTCAAGTAAAATTAAATGGATAATTTGTATTTTGACACAATTAAATAGCAAAACTAAAGAGCTGTCACTGTCTTGGACAGGCAACTCTAATTATCTCCTTAAAAACATTTGTAACTCAAGATTTAGCATGCCTAAGAATAATGATTTTCTAATTACCATCCCAAGTTTAAGGAAAACGAATTACTAGGATTTCAAATTTGTAGTTTCTTTTTCATATTTATTTATTTTTATTAGCACATATTTGTGGGACATAATGATCACAGTCTTCATGAGCAGTTGGTATGTGGAGATAACACGTTTTAGTTCCTTTTTTATCCTCTTTTCCTCCCCTCTCTGATCACTCCCTCCACATCATGGTCACCTTCCCACATGCAAATGATCTTTCTCGCTATCTTCTGTATTTCTAGTTTCTGAATATTACAGTTGTAACTATTTAATATCTATGTAAAGTGGCTAATTTTTAATCAAGAAAAGGGTTCTGAGTTATGATAATTTAAACTCAAATTTTCTTGAAGCTCCTTGCTTTACATTATCTTTTTAGTATGGTGTTTTTTAATTACTTAATTTTAGTACTATTTTTTACTTTAATAATATCTCTTACTGAAACTCTCTGCTAAAATTTTACATTTCAGTGACTAACAGTTACAAAACTTTAGAGAAAAATAGGTAATTCAGTCTCACAGGTCTCATTACATTATCATTATACTATTAGAAATTATACACAAGTGGACTATTTCATTGAAGTCCTTTAAAATATTTTGTATATGAACTATACTATCTTTTTTTTTTTTTTTTTCTTCTTGGTTTTTCTCCAGTACCCGGAACCAAACTCACGAGCTTCCACTTGCCAGGCAGGCACTTTGCCGCTGAGCGAAATCCCAGCCCATGAACTATACTATCAAAAATATTTTGTGTATCAACTATAGTATCAAGCTTCAAACAGCACAGTCTTGACTATGTACATGGATTACCCGAACTCCACTTTGCATTTCCAGGTGTGTCTGGACTGTGTGACTCTGAATTCTCTGTAAGACATGTGTATAGTCTGGCTTTTTTGGTATCATATGCAGATCTTAGATTTCACTAATTAGTAGCTAGTAATTGACCATTCTATTGCACTGCCATTACTTTGGGGGTAAAAACTGCTCCATAATTTGATAACATTTAAAACAAAAACTTTGATATGAATAGTTCTGATATCAAACTGATACATGCTCTGATTCCTAGAAGGCTTTTATTAGGTCTCTCAAATATTTGTTTTCTCTTTTAAATTTTTAACTTGTTTACCATTTCCTTTGTTGTTATTGTACAATGACCAACCTCCTCTTAATTCCTTGTTACTAAGGTATTTATGATTTTGATAGACCATAAAGGCTTGAACCTCTTTAAAGCTTCACTAAGGTAAATTTAGTTCTTAGGCAGAACCAGAGAATTTTCTGTTCTAATGGCCTTTCTCTCCTACTGGGAAGATCTTCTGTAATGTAGCTTACCAAAGCTGAGATTATTGCAATGGCCTACTTCTCTCAAAATGCTACTTCTGCTCTATCAGCCAGGCACTGGGGGGTGATAGAGTCCTTGACTTTCTCAGTCTGGCTTTCCTAGCACAAAACTCTTATGAGTCAAGTGGGATGAGAACAGTCGAAGCCCAAAGCCGTAGGCCTACCATACGCAGAGTAGAGCTTCCACCCTGCAAGTTAGAGTTGGCCAAAGAAACTGAACTGTGTGCTTCACAGTTGCACTTTCTGAAAATAAATTTCCTCCAACAAAAGCTGGTCACTGGACTATCACACAAGAATTATTCCTATAGACTAGGAAAAGAAAGACTTGAGGGCCTCATTTTCTTGGCCATATCTGCCTAGGGAGAGTCTTCATCACACTGAAGTGAGCACCATATAAATCAAGAGAAGAGTGTGTTCCACATAATTAAAGCATGGAAAAGGGAGTATTTTCACACAAGAACACGGCACTGAGTCTGAAATTCTGGTCCTGCTCAAAACCAGCTGAACCCACATCAGGCAGATCTAGTGGCTGAGAGGAATTTGGGTCCTCTTTCAATTAGTTCAACAAACATGTATCTGATTAACTAAACCTTAACTTTCTTACCTAGATCAGTATTACTAAAATTCCAGCTAAATGAATATTATAGCAATAGGAGAGCTACAGTTGGCTAATAGCAATTAAAAAATTAACTGAGTAAAAAAGGGTATTTGGCCATATTAAAACTACATAGAGCATTTTACATTTAATAATTTTTATGTATGTGTGTGCAAGCAAATATGATTACCAGTACTATGAATAAGAGAAAACCCTAGAAAGAGCTGAGGTTAAGTTTCAAATCAGCAGATCAAATGCGGATTTGGATTCTGAATATGCTTTGTTCATTGGGAACTGTACAGATTTATGTGTTTTTATACATGTCTTGCCTAAGCTTTTGATGCCCAAGATATATACCTACTATCTATTATTAGCAGTACAGGTACCTAGAAGCATTAGATTTTGTTATTCTCCAGAGAGAATTACTTTTCTACAAGTTAAATTCCTTATTTACTTTCTTTCCTAACCTTCTATTCACTCAGTCATCATGAAAATGTTACATAGTCAGAAATATATTTAGATTTCTGTCTAGCTGAAAAAAAATTTATAAATAGCACATTCAGAAAATCTTATAATCACTGAAGTTTAGTAGCATTGCACGTGTAGACTTATGTACCTGAAAATGGTAAATACGTCCTGTGACATTCAAGATGCGCTAACTTGTGACACTTTGTGGTTTAAAAAAATGGACATAATTACATACTCCGTTTTGCATTTTTTATCATGTCCTTTACACCTCCATACTGTCTTGAGTTAAATTAGGCATACCACACATGTGGAAGTGTTAAGAATTACAATAAGGGTGATACAGGCCAGCTCATTCCTTTCTAACTATGAAGTGGTGAATGCAGACCTTCAGTTGTTATGGCAACCTGCAATTAATGAAAGTATCATCAAAGTCATCTCTTTACAACATTTAATGTTATTTCCATTAATTATGATGGAACCCTCATTTCTAAATCAAATGACATAGCCAAAGTTAAGAGCCATGTTAGAAAAATGAAAATAGATTGATCCTATACTGTTCAAGGGAGAAGGATCTATCAAAAACTCCTTTTTTTTTTTTTTTGTAACAAAAGCCTCAGTGATATTTCTAATAAAATATTAGTGACTTCTACACAGTTAGCCTTTCAGGTAGGTGTATGAATTCTTGTGAATTTTCCTTAGCCTAACAGAAGCAGATGTGATGAGGAGGAAGAGAAAGAGGATGAGGATGAAAGACAAAATTTACACTAACATTAAAACTATTAATTAATATAAAATGCTGTCATAAAATTTTATTTTACCAAGACAATTCTTTCCAAATTCTATCACAGATTTATTCATGTACACACAGAAGTGAAAATACCAAAGAATACATTAATTGATACACTTTAAGTAACAGAATTTAATCTATAGCAGCTACTACATGTAGAATGAATCCTCAGACACAACATCTGAATCCTCAAAATATCTAAGGAGAAGCCAAGTGTGGTGGTGCATGCTTGTAATACCTCAGCACTTGGGAGGCTGAGGCAGGAGGATCCTTGCGAGTTTGAGACCAGCCTGGGCTACAAAGTGAGCTAAAGTTCAGCTTGAATTGCATATTGAGATCTTCTCTGGGAGAAGAAAAAAAAAAAAAAAAAAAAAAAAAAAAAAGGACAAAAAATATCTAAGGAGAGTTTTACTAATCCATTTTATAGACTGGGAAAATGAGAGATGTTGAACTAATATTAAGGTTCTATTTTAGGAAGCACACAATGGAGATGCATAGCACACGTTTATGACTGTTCTATGTACCTCTGGAGATTGTTCCCTATCCATCAAGCCTTGTTTTGTCTTTAGAATGATTTATAGTTTGCAACCTAAAAAATAATATTGTAAATCTACAATCTAATTTCCTAAAATTATAGAGTCCTTATTTTAATGACATGCAATTTGGCAAAAATGAATATCTGAGATTTTTAGCTTTCAGGTGATAATGCTCCAGGTTCAATGCTGAATACCTAATGTCTCTTCAGAGCATATCCCAGGATAGTCTAAAAATTAACTAGAGCATGATGAATTAAGAAATTATTCTGTGATTCAGTGATCAGCCGGCCAAGCCTTGGGGAGAGAGGTGAAATCTATAATTTGGAATAACAAGAGTCTTTGGTGACACAGATGTTAATAGAGTATGAGGCAAATGTCTTACATAAGTCGATCCTTTTTAGTTTTACATTATGTACCCAAGGAAACTAATGAAAAATGAAAGCAAGGTAATCTGTTGTGGCCATAGCCAGAGAAGCTGAATAATGTATATGTATAAGATGAAAGGAATTGAAATATTCAATAAATGTTCTTCATCTTTATGGTAATAAAAGTGAATGCATTTTGAATACCAAACAAATTGAAAAAATAGTGTGTATAGGTATGGTATCAGTTAAATTACTTACACAAAAACAATACATAAAGTAACATTAGCATTTAGGAATACTTTACTGTGTGCCAGGTAAACTGGCTAACTATGGTTACATATGTTTTCATTTAAAAAGTGTATTTCACAGGTGTTAACTTTATCCAGCTTCCCCTGAAATAGAAGCATAACCCTAAACTTTTAGACCTATGCTTCCATGCTGATAGAGTGACTATATCAGTAAGAGTATAAGAAATAAGGCAAATAGTCCTGGTTGTAAGCTTCAGTTGTTTTTACTGTATACCTCCATGTTCTTGAACAAATCACTCTAAGCCTCAATTTTGCATCTTTATAGTGAGAAACACTAAAACTTTTTCCTCATAAGATTGCATAGGGAATTAAATACATATGAATCCTCTTACCATGGTGCCTTTTCCACATGCTAGCATCAAGAAATAAAAAAAAAAAAAATGTTGCTGAGGCTGTGGGGACAAAGGACACTTTACACTGCTGGTGTGAATGTATGCTGGTACAACCACTGTGGAAATCAGTATGAAGATTCTCCTAAAAGCTAGATCTAGAGGTTCCTTTAAGTCCTGCTAATCACCTTCCAGGTATTTTTCCAAAGTATTTAACAACATAGTAATATAATGATACATTCGTATCCATGTTTGTAGCAGCACCACTCATAATAGCTAAATATTGGAAGTGGCCTATATCCCCATCAAAAGATGAGCCGATAAAGAAAATGTAGTATTGTATACTATACGATGGAGTACTACTGTGACATAGAGAACGATAAAATGGAGACATTTGAGACCATGTAAAGAGCAATAAATCAGACACTCAAGCTTCAAATAGCATGATGTCTTTCACATGGGAAGTGCAAAATATAAATAAATTAAACAGGAAAATAAAAAGATAATACAAAACAAGGAGATAGATCTTTTTCAGAGGGGAACTAGATGAGGAAATGGAAGGAACTCGAAGAGAGGAGAAGGGAAAATGTATAACATAAGACTTTGCTCTGAATGATTTATTGGTCCTCTCCCCCTGTTTTATAATATTTCATTGAGAAAAACTACAAGCAAGTGAACTAAGAGAAATTATGAAGTAGAAAATTACATTACTTAGGCAGAGCGCCTTAGGAAAGATCGAAGAGCTTCTCTGGATAGGATGTTCTTCTGAAGACTTATTTTCCAAGGAGCTAGAGGGTCAGTCTCACGAAGAATGTGTCATTGGGGCAGGGGGAATCAGGGAGCATAGCAAAAGAATGGGAAAGGATCTGCTCCATCAGGGAACATGTGAGTTCCTAAAAACAGAACTCATATTTAAAAGGAAACTGGATATTTTTACAACTTATTAGAAGAATAAATGAAGCCAGGCATGGTGGCACACTCCTGTAATCCCAGTACTAGGGAGGCTGAGGCAGGAGGATCATTGCAAATTCAAGGCCAGCCTAGGCTACAAAGTGAGCTCAAGGCCGGCCTGCACTGCATAGCGAGACCTGTCTCAAAAACACACACACACAAAAAAAAAGAAGAAGAAGAAATGAATTAATGTTCATTCACATTTATAGTTTTCTCACATATTAGTGGCAAAATAACGTGATGAGTTATTTTTCTTTCTCATTTATGCTATTCTCAGCATCAACTAAACTGCCAAAAATGGGTTTTTATTTATTCTCTTCATAAGGTGATTTGCATTGATTGATTTGTAGTCTTAGAGAAAATTTTCCATTCCCAGTATAAATGCTACTTCATGCTGCTTCATGTTTTAAAATATAGCTCAGTTTCATTTCTGTCTGTTAAGGATAGGTACAACTATCTCGAAAAGAGGGGAACTGGCCTGCATTTCTCTTGTTTTATACATACTTATTTGTTTATTTTGGTTTCAGTGTGTGTGCATGTGTGTGTGTGTGTAAAACAATGTTTAGTTTGTTAGGAATTATTTGCACCTCACCTGCTTTTGGGGAGAGAATTGTAGCATTAATTGTATTCATTTCTTATATGTTTGGGAAAAACCATATAGGCTTGGCTGTTTCTTTTTCACAGTTTTTTAAATTACTATATTAATATTTTAAACAGTAGGATATAATCATTTTGTTTATTTCTTCTTAGAGGAAATTTGGAGACTTTTTGACTTAAAATGAATGTGTCCCTTCCCTGTAAATTAGGAGAACTACTTGCATTGCATTACTCAAAGTATTTTCTTGTTATTCTATTCACAACTATAAAGGTGCAGCAATAGCTTCATTTTATTCCTATTATTGGTAATTCCTTCCTTTTGTGTTTATACTGTAGCTAGGGCTTTAATTTTCTTTTCAATCTTTTCAAAGAATAAAATTTAGTTTCACTACTCTTTGGTTTTCATTTTCAGTAGTTTTCAATCATCTTTATTACTGCCATTCTTCTGCTTGCTTTTGATTTATTTATGTTTTTTTATTGTTTACATAAATTCTTAAGGTTATGTGCATATCTCATATCTTCTTCCTAACGTTGTTATTAAATTCTACAAATTCTTTTCCAAGAACTGCTTTAACTGAATCCTCAAATTTTTTTAAGTCATATTATTATTTTTATTCAGTTCAAACTATTTTGCTGTATTCACTGTGATTATCCCTCTAAGAATGTACAATTTAATTAAAAATAAATTTGTACATTTCACTTTAAAATTCGGTTATAGTTCAGGTACTAAATTTTAACATACTATCTCACTATAGTATGAAAAATTACTTAGGTTTTATAGGTATTTATGGAGATACATATTTTGCCCAGAAAATGGTCAAATGGTGATTCTTTCATTTTGCATTGAAAATTACATATATTTATTAAGTTGTAGTTTATGTATGCATCAATTAAGTTAATTATTCATTTTATCTAAGTGCATATTGATATTTTGTCTATTCTTTGTAGCAATTACCAAGAGATTGCAAAAATATATGCATAACATGTGATTTGCTTATTTCATATTTGAAGTTTTATTATCCCTTTATGAAATTTTTGTTTGTAAAGAATTTATGTTTTTATTATTTTTTACTGTTCTTTTTTTGTCTTGCTTAATTTTTTTCTACTGAGTTCAATACTATCAGATATTAATTTGGTTAATCCAACAATTTATGATTTAGGCTGAATATAATATATATTCTTCTATTTTATTTACAGTCTCTTTTTCTTTGTGTTTGAAATGCGATTATTGGAGGAAGAGTGTCAACTTTGTAATTTCTTTCATTTAATTGAAGTGTTTCAGAAATTGCAATTTAAGTGCAATTACAATTTAAGAATTATTTAATTAAGAGATTACAATTTAAATTGTCAAACGAATAGAGTCTATAACTAGCATTTTACTATATTATTTTGATTATCCCATTATTGTTTATTTCCTTATTTCTCTGATTGATTGATTGTATTTCAAAATTTAATTGTATTTCCTCTATTGGACTAGTAGTTACACATCTCTGGCCCACTTTCAGTGTTCTCCTTAGTCTAATGATACACACTTGCACTTTTCACATCCTAAACTCAAATACATGTTACATCTCATGATAGTGCAGGATTCTTCTAAGACTATATCTCATTTCTCTCCCACCTTTCATATTCCTGTATATTTCATATATATATATAATCTTCACAATACATGGCTGCTGGTGGGTATTAGTGAGTTTGTTACAAAGATTTAAAATGGGGTTACAAGCTTATTGCATTTAACATTTCAAAAATTATTTTTGTCATTTTTTATTAAAGTAGATATAGGTTTCCAAATGGCATTGTATTTTTTTTCTCTAGAAAACTTACAGTGACTGGCAAGTCTTAATTCCCTTCTGATATGGTCCATTTTCCCTTGTTCTTTTTGAAAGATATTTTCCAATGAATGGAAATCTAGGGTTTTTGTTACTGTAGTTAGTACAAAGGGATCATTCTAAGTTGTCTATTTTAGGATGGGGACTTTTCTATTTGTTGGTGCCTCCACCCCTCTCTCCCCCTGTCTCCCCCTTTTTCTCCCTCCCCTTTCTCCCAACTCCTCCCCCTCCCTCTCCTCCCCTCTGCATTTCTTTTTTCCTCTATTTTCCCTCCCTGTGCCCCCCAAATCATTCTTTTCTTTCCTTCTTTTTCTCTTTCCGTGGTATTAAGGATAGAAGCAGGACCCCTGAGCTGAGCTACAACCTCAGATATTTATTTTTTTTATTTTTTTGATTCAGGTTCTCATTAAATAACTAACCTTCCCAGGTTGGGCTTGCATTTGCAAGACTCCTGCCTCAGCTTCCCAAAATACTGGAATTATACGTGTGTACCTCTATGTCTGACCTATTTTCTTATATCCATTCTCCTTTTTTCAGTATGTCTGCCTTGTTCAAGTTTATTTGCTGATGATTTACCAAGGTACACATTTACATGTATTTGGGGCTGGGGATTTAGCTCAGTGGCACAGTGCCTGCCTGGCAAGCACAAGGTCATCATTTGATTCCTGGTACTGGAGAAATCTGCCCCCACCAAAAAAATACATGTATTTATAAATGTGGCTTTTTTCTGGTGTTCTAAAATATGTGGTTGTTTTTCATAAATTTTGGATAATTGATTTTTTTCCTTCCCAATATTTCTCCTGGTCAATTATCCCTTCTTCTGGACCTAAAATAACACAGAATTATGTGATTTTGATACAGGAAAATAAGAACTCTCAATCTGAATGGTATATAGGATGAGTTTATGTTCTCTAAAATCAAAGAATGAATTTTAGGAACAACAAAGGTAAAGAGCAGAATATATTTATTGAGGGAAAGAAAGCTTCTGTCCAAGAGAGGGAGAAGGGGGACTTGAGTGGGCTACCCAAGACTCTGCCTTTTCTAGGGACTTTTATAGAGCAAAACCATGAGGTGAGGCAGGTCCAAGGTAGGGGAAAATGGACAAAACTATGGCCAGCCAATAAGAATTGTTCAGGTAAAATTGATTAAACCAGGATAAAATGTGGAAGTGATTTACGTAGCAAGCAGGCATGAATATAGAACAGGGGCTTTTCCTGTAAGGAGTTGGGTCAAGAACTCTTCAAGGTGATCGCTATCTATTTAAAATGTCAATCCCTGGGGTCCATCCTTTGGAAGGTAAGAGGGTATGTTTGTCTAATCTTTAGTCTTGAGATTTGGCCCAAAGCAAGTACCACCTCTCAATTTTTAAAGTATCACGTCTTCCTTACTAGCTCCTTTGAGGGCCTGGCCCTGTCTGACTGCCTATAACATTTCTATCTAACTCAGCTGCCTATAACATTCCCTGCTCTGAAGAAGTAACCCAAACTGCCATGAAGGAGTAACGGGCGATGATGGCTCTGGCTTCTTCAGGCTGAAAGGGGTCATACTTGTTGACCAGAAGTCAGAGATACTCTCTAGAGGGTCTATCTAAAGGCCCTTGATAGATATCAGGCATTTTCATCTTGGGTAGGCATATAGCTTTACATGTGGAGGAGACAAAGCCAAAGAAACAAGTATGCATGGGCCAAATAAGATCAACAGGATTATTATGAATATAGTCAACAAAGATTTCCACCAAGAGGAACCAGTAATGGCCTCCCACAGAGAGGATAAATAGAGAGGTTAGAGCTCCGCTAGTTAAGCACTAGTCCCAGGTATAAGTGAAGAACTTTGAAGAGTCTGATGTAGAGTTACCACTGCATACCCTGCCTTCCTTGTCCCATTTTCCATGAAGGAGCTGCCATCACAGAAAAGGGTCCAATGAGGGTTAGTAAGAGGTGTGTATAATAAGTGTTCTGTAGCTGCCTATGTATGGAGAATTACCTGTTCACAATCATGTCTCTCAGCCTCAATTTCCTCCTTTTCTGGCAAAAAGGTAGCAGGGTTTAAGGAGGAACATGTCTTTACTTGAATGGCTGGTCGTTCTACAAGTAGAGCCTGGTATTTAAGAAGTTGGCTGTCTGATAGCCAGAGGCTCCCTTTGGATGAAAAAAGTCTTGCCACATTGTGAGGCATATATACAGTGAGATCTTTTCCTAAAGTTATCTTGGATGGTTCTGGCACTAAGAGAGCTATAGCTGCCATAGCTCTAAGGCAAGAAGGCCATCCCTTTGCTACAGTGTAAAATTCATGACTCAGATACCCTACAGGCTGTTGAGTCCCAGATCCTGTGTAAGTACTCCTAAAGCCATACCTCTCCTCTCATAGACATATACATTGAAATGGTGTTCTGTGGGGAGGCTTAGGGCTGGAGCATTTAGGAGAGCTTGTTTAAGCTTCTGGAATGCTGTTTTGGAATCAGGTTCCCAGGTTTAAATATGGGTATCTACCTTTTAGGCCTCTTTTATAAGTTGATAGAAGGGTCTTGCAATTTCCCCATACCCCTGTATTCAAAGGGGACAAAAGCCTATAATTTCTAGGAATCTCTTTAACTGTTTTAGGGTCTTGGGCTGTGGGAAGGAAAGAATTAGTTTAATTCTGTCCTTTCCTAGCTTTCAGGTTCCCTTGGATATAATGAGGACTAAATATTTTGCCTCAAGATTGCAAAGTTGTGCTTAGGTTTAGAGACTTTAAAACCTCTGTCTGCTAGAAAATTTAGCAAAGCACAGGTGCCTTGGCTACAGAGCTCTTCTGAGGGGGCATATAAAATAATGTCATCTACATACTGTAAGACTGTGACCTGGGAAAACTCAAAGTATGCTAAGTCATGGGAAAGCACTTGCCCAAAAAGATGTGGACTATCCCTGAACCCTTGGGGAAGCACTTTGAAGAACCCCATGACAGCATGAGGTTCTTCAAAAGCAAAGAGAAACTAGGAGTCTCCATGTAAATGAATACAAAAGAAAGCATCTTCTAAATCTAACACCGAAAACCAACTGGCATTTTCTGGAATTTGAGAAAGGAGTGTATATGGGTTAGATACCATTGGGTGAATTGACACTACTGCCTCATTTATCAGTCTAAGGTCCTGTACTAATCTCCATTCCCCATTGGGTTTTTGAATTCCCAAAATGGGAGTCTTGCACAGGCTGTTACAAGAAGCCTTGTGCCCTTAGATTATCAATTATAGGTAATAACTCTTTTTTAACTTCAGGTTTTAAAGGATATTGTCTCTGGTTAGGAAAAATAGTAGAATCTCTGAGATGTATCTGTACTGGAGCAGCTCTTAATGCTCTACCTATTTTGCCTTTAATTGCTCATACTTCAGGATTTATTTTTGCCTCCATGAGGGGAAAACAGTGTACCTGACCTTGGTGCATATATATTACAGTATTTAAATGATAAAATATCTCTTCCTAAGAGAGGGACTGGACTTTTGGGCATTATCAAAAAGGAATGTGAAAAAAGAAAGCCATCCCAGTTACAGCCTAAGGGTTGTGAAAAATAACAAATTACCTCCTCTCCAGTGACTCTTTTCACTGAGGTATGATGGCTGGAAGGAAGTTAAGCATTGAGAAGAAGGACCGAGAGACTTGTGCCAGTGTCTAGCAATAGGCTGGTTTCTTCTCCCTATATAGTCATGATTACCTGGGGCTCCTCCATGGAGATGACAGTCCGGCAAGAGGGAGAGGGCAGAGAATGCCACGGGGTCCTTCATTCTTGCTGGACTAACTGGTAGGATGGGTCTGAACTCTGGGGCATTCATTTCAGAGGGCAGTGTGACCTCCAGTGGTCACCTTTGCAGTTAGGGCATAGCCCAGGGGGCTTCTTAGGGCAGTCCCTCTTATGGTGGCCTAGTTTTAGACAGCTGTAGCAGATGAATGTAGTCATTGAGTTCTTGGGGCCCTGAGAATCAGACTTAGGGTCTGTTTCTCTTAGTGATGCAGCAAAGGCAGCTGCTTTTTCTCAATCTCTTAGTTTTCTCTCCTTAGCTTCCTCCTCATCACTGTTATAAAATACTGAGGAGGCAATTTTTACTAACATATCAAGTGAGCTATCTGGGGCAAAAGTCAATTTTTGTAGCTTTTTCTATTATCTAGGGCTGACTGAGTAATGAAGTTATCTTCAACAATAATTTGTCCCTCTACTGAATTAGGATCTAGGAAAGTATGTTTTATCAATGCCTCTTATAAATGATCTAAGAAAGTAGAGGGGTGTTCCCTTTTTTCTTGTTGAACCTCTGACTTTTTAAAATAATTAAATGGCTTAACTCATCCTTCTTAGACCTTCAAGAACACATGTCTGAAAATGTCTCCTATTCCAATCTCCCATATATTTGCTAGGCCAGTAGAGGTCTTGGGTAGGGACAGCTTGGGTTCCAGTGGGAACTAGCTAGACAGTTCCCCTGGCTATTTTTCTTCTGGCACTCTAAAATTAATAATATGGTATTCATCTCCAAATGCAACAGCAGCCTGTAACACTGCCTGTTTCTCATTAGAGGTAAATGTTTGATTTAAGAGTACCATTACATCTTTCCAATCTAGCTCATAGGTCTGAGTGAGGCCTCTAAATATCTCAAATGTAGTTATCAGGGTCATCCAGAAATTTTTCAAGATCTAACTTAATCTGCTTTAGGTCACTGAGAGAAAAAGGCATATGAGCTCTGGTAGTTCCCAATTGTCCATTTACTTCTTGTAATGGATACTGTTCTTGAGGAGCTTGCTTAAACTCAGCTAAGGATGGGTATAGCCCTGTAGAGGCCTGGGTTACAGCTGGTCTTGAAGCCCCATCCTCTAGCCTAGAAGGGCAAGTAGGGAAAACCTTAAGTTCAGTAATGGTGGATAAGGATTTGATTAAGGGTGTCTTGTTCTCGGGTTCTGAATATTGGGGATGAGCCATCTCAGGCTCTAGGATAGTGGATTCCTTAAGAGTCTGAGGTGTCCCATTTCCCTTTGGCTCACCTTTACATTTTGAAATTAAATAAGGAGTATTTCTTAATGCAAAGAAAATTTGAACATAGGCCACTTCTGACCATTTTTCTTCCTTCTTACAATATCTCTCTAGTTGTAAAATACCATCAAAATTAATACTTCCGTCTGCATTCTATTTTGGCTCTAGGGGATAGGTAGGCCATGCACACATGCAGAAAAAATATTAAACAGCTCTTTTTCAATGTGTAAGGATCAAACATCTTCCAATGCTTAATGACACAGTTGAGTGGAGTAAGCGACCTGATGGTGAGTTTCCCATGTCTGTGAAAACAATAACAGAAAGTTTGGGCATCCCCTCCCTATCTCTAATTGATCCTTGAACCCTCAAGTAGATACCACTCCAGGGCAGGTGGATGCTGTCTGGAGAGAGCAGAGGACAAAATCCAATCAGCCTATCCACCCACGAACTGACATATAATTCTATCCTCCCAGAAAACTCATGAATTGTGCACTTACTCCAACTGGACATCTACAGGCATAAGTTACAACTGGTCTGGTGACTGGAATGTCTAAAGAAGGAAGCATATCTATATAATAAACTATTGCTTTTTATTCTTTGGAAGAGGGCATATATATATAAAGGCGAGTTAGAAATAGTTAAAGTATTCTTGAGCTACAAAGGAGATCACTTCAAGAGAGAACTAACAATTGGCTGGAGGAATCCTTGCCCCTTGCACTAGAGCGAAGAAGTCTCCAGATATTTATGTTCACTATCTAATCACCTAGGCAATCTTTCTTAGCAACAGGACAAGACTATTTTATTTAAACTTTGAAGCTCACAGGTTAAACTTATATTTACCACCTAGCAATCACATTTAAATATTGCTAAAGGCAAGTTCAGGCTGACAAGAAAACTCTTTTTACCCTTAGTTATCATATGTAAGACACAAATGTGAATCGTTCTCCCACTAGCCGGTGTGAAATGTAAATTGTTGCAAGCTGCCTTGGTCTAGTTTCTGAATGGTAGGGTAGTTAAGTAGCTCAACTGAAAAACTTTGGAGAATTCCTAGTCTACAGGCAGAGAGCGAAACATACAATAGGTAAGTGGAGATTTTTCAGTGGTCAGAAGCCAGTTTCCACTGAGGAAACTCTGGGTATCCGCCAGGGAGTAGCCCTGGCCACCACCCCTCAATTGTTCTCAGTTTCTCTTGGCCCACACAAAAAGAGATTAGTTTCCAGAAAGGACTCCAGCTGTCTCTCTGGTCAACATTCCATTAGCCATTGGCTTTAATGGGGATTCACCAAAGAGATGCTGGGGAAACCTGTCCTCTGCTTTAAAGAGTGGCAGCTGCTCTAAGAGCATTTAACTAACTGGCAGAGTGACCACTGTTTGTCAAAGTTCTACAAGGAATAGTTAAAAGCCTGAACAAGATTACCTAGCACTAGACCTAGGAGAAGAGGAAAGGTTGGAGATCCTCCCTTAGACTAAATATGTTTTGGTCCCAGAAGTGTGATGCTTCTGGAGATAGCTCCGTCTGGTGTCACCCAGAAGTCAGTTCTCTCTGCTGTGTCTCAGGTTCAGCCTCCTGAGGGAGACCTGCCCAGAACACTAAGTGTGGACATGGCTTTTACGTGTGTTCTCCTGGATGGGCAAAATTCCAATGTCTCATCTGACCCAGAGACGGGGTATGTGTTCTTTTTCTAAGCTGACTTCCCTGTCTTCATTGTTAACAAACACTCATCTTCTATGGGCTTAACTTAGTTGGAACAGTCTAGAGTTCTTTACTACATCTGAGCTAGACTTAAAAAAAGACCCATCTTACAGTTTATATCAAAGCTCACTAAAGAGCATTCTAACATTACTCTCCCTAGCTAAATAACATCAAGCAAGAAAAACCAGTACATTTAGCAACTAGTTCAAACCATCAAACACAACATATACCAGAACAAAACCAGAATAAAATGTTCCATTGAAGAAATATGATAACCTTATAACCTTTTGATGCAGGAAAATAAAAACTCCTAACCTGAACGATATCTGGGAAGAGTTCGTGTTCTCTAAAACTGAAGAATGAATTTTAGGAACAACGGAGGTTAAGAGCAGAATATATTTATTGAAGGAAAGAAAAGAAAACTTCTGCCCAAGAGAGAGACAAAAGGGTGGCCTGAGTGGATTATCCCAGACTCTGTCTTTTCTAGGGACTTTTATAGAATAAAACCATGAGGTGAGGCGGGTATAAGGTAGGGGAAAATAGACAAAACTATGGTCAGTGAATAAGAATTGTTCAGGTAAAATTGATTAAACCGGGATCAAATGGGAAAGCAAGTCATGTAGCAAGAGGGCATGAATACAGAACAGGGACTTTTCCTGTAAGGGGTTGGGTCAAGGACTCTTCAAATTGATGACTACCTACTTAGAATATCAATCCCTGAGGTCCATCCCTAGGAAGGTATGTGGGAGTATTTGTTTAGCCTTTAGTCTTGAGATGTGGCTCTAAGCAAGTACCACCTCTCCATTCATAAGGTATCGTGTCTTCCACATTGGCTCCTTGGAAGGCCTGGCCTTGTCTGACTGCCTGTAATATTTCTCTCTAACTCAGCTGCCTATAGTACTTTCCATGTTCTAACTTAGATTTATCAACATTTTAACAAAACTGTACAATAGACAAAGCATAAGCAACTATAAGCAACAGGCAAAAGCATAACAATTTGAAGCATAATAATTTGTTACCTAAATGAATCCTAAGCAATTATAAGCAACAGGCAAAAGCATAACAAAATTTGAAGCATAAAAATTTGTTATCTAAATGTGTCCCAATCCGGAGTCTATGAAATAAAATCAAACTCTTACCTCCGTCCAAGGATCAGCATGGGGAACTCCAAAATGATACCGGAAAATATAAACTCTCAACCTGAATGATATGTGGGATGATTTCGTGTTCTCTAAAATCACAGAATGAATTTCAGGAACAACGGAGGTTAAGAGCAGAATATAGTTATTGAAGGAAGGAAAAAGACTGACACCTCTGCAGACTGTCAGCCAAGGTATGCCTTTCATCTTCAGAGTTGTTTGGGTGTGGTGTCACAGCCACAAGACAGTCACTAAGACATGTGCTGTAACAGTGCGAGCATGATTGAAAGCGGGAGATCATGTGAAAGCCGGAGACAAACGCAGCTCCTTAGGCTCATACTTTTACAGCAGCCCTCTCACGAAAACTAAGCAGCATCGTATGAAAACTGCATCAGTTCTTTTGGTGGAAAGCACCATCAGTGACTTAATTGCTTCCCAATAGCCCTCACCTTGGCCACCATCACCACATCAAGGGCGGTGCTCCCAATATGTGAATGCTGGGGAAACACAAGCCATACCCAAGCTGTAGCAAGCACATACACAGATATACATGTACGTTATGTGTATATATGTGTGTATATGTATGAATATATATTCCTATTCTTTACATCCGTACACTACACATGGTATATATCCATAAAATAATATTGGAAGATTAATTCTTGTATGATCTAGATTCATTTTATACTTCTGGAGACTAGATATCTGAAATTAAGGTTCCCACAGGGTTATGTTTTCTCCAAATGCTATAGGAAAACTCTTGTTCCCTCCTTCTGGTTCCTGTGGTTTATTGTCACCACACTGTGGCTTCTTAACTCCTGGTCCTGCATTTGTCAGCACATGGAGCTCTCTCTCCTCACATGGTCTTCTTGTAAGAACATAGTACGTGTTAAACTGTGGTGCACTCTAATATTACCTCATTTTAACTAATTAAACCTTCAGTGACCGTATTTCCAAATAAGACCATATTCTACAACACCGAGGCCTAAGATATCAATGTACCCTTTTTGAAGGCTGTAATTTAACCCATGACTATAGCACATTGTACATTACAACTTTCTACAGAAATGAGTCATAGAATAGTCAATCAATAAGTGAATGATGTTTATATCATTCATAACACAAACCATTTTTACTGTGGATTGCAACAATAAAAGCTGATGTCTCAAAAGCAGAGAACTTATTTACACAGTCATTCATTCTGTAGGCTTTCGAAAGTTAATTACAGATTTTAACAGTTGTTTATAGGATGAGACATTTTATTTTAAGTGCTCTCTGTTGATGGACTTTGGGCTAGATGCCTCATATGCAGAATTTTATTTAATCATTAAAATGTAACTATATCTACATAGTGGTAGTTTCCATATTTGGATGCGTCTTCCATGTACATAATTTTATTTAAACACTAAAATGAAACTACACCTGCATATTTCTATTTCCTTTATTTTGATATATGCACCTACTAATAACTTGCTCAATAGCACAATGTTGACAAATAATGTGCCAAATTCATATAGCTTGTTTCTGTTTCTGCTGCTCATTTGTACTCTTGTTTGCTGAAATCTCACTTGTGTTTTAAAACATCAACTAATGTTTGAATCCTATTTGAAACAATACTCAGGTAAAATAAATATATTCTATTGTTCTGAAAAGCAGTATTTATCAGTAATATAGGCATCAGCTTTTTTTTTTTTTTTTTTTTTTTTTTTTGGTTTTTCTCCAGTACCGGGAACCGAACTCACGACCTTGCGCTTGCCAGGCAGGCGCTTTTGCCGCTGAGCTAAATCCCCAGCTAGGTATCAGCTTTAATGTCAGATAAATTACTTTTAAGTTTCATGTCTATTATCTCACAATTTTATTACATGCCATAAATGTTTCAAAGTCTGGATTTTCTAGTTTAATAAAAGCTCATAGATTGAATAAGGGGTCATAAAGTGTTAATCAAGGCACTTGTAAGAGAGCAAATCATCAATATATGTTAGATATCATTAACACTATTATTATTCTCTGCCTACCCACTACTTACCATACATATCTTTTCATTTACACTGAAATTATTAATATTTTTCTTCCCAGTGACTGCATTATAAAAAATTGGTAAACACTTGATTAATTCATTAAAAGACTGCTGAAAATATTCAAAGCAGTCTTCATCTGGAGTTTTCTATGAAAAGTAAAAAATGAGATTAAGTTATACTAAGTGGTTTACAACATTTAATTTCATTCTTAGCAATGTATATCACTCAGATTAAAACTGCACCTTAAATAATGATCATTTCAAAATCCTACTGCAAAATTTTGCCATAATTTGAACTTCCTTCTTAAAAATACTATATAAAAGTTAATAAGAAAATCAAATATAATCCATTACATATGTTATATGCACACATTTCCCCATTATTGATATAAAGCTATTTGAAATAATGCCATAGAAAATACTTATTTTTGTTACATTCTATGGCATTAACTTGTTACTTATATAGGAATCAAAACTTTTGCTGTCCACTTAAAAATATTGTTCTTATTTTTTCACTTTTACATGGAAAATAAATGGTAGTATATCACATTCAAATCTTTGTTGCGAAAAGACCCGCATCACAGCAATGGCTTTATTATATAATATCTAAGTGACTGTGAACACGTGTCTGAAAACGTGTGTACCAGCTTCACGGATCAGTAGCGTAGGAACAGTGTTTCCATGGCAACCCTCCAGCCAGTCTTTCTTGATGCATTTGTGATGAAAAATATGGTATTTTTATTTTGAAAGTTATGTGAAACTTGTTAGCCCTATCACTACACATTTTACGTGGTATACCCAATTTAAAAAATTATATTTATTACATCTTCTTTCAAATAGGTACATTTTAATAATAAGTAGCCAGGGACTTTTACAGTCAACTGTGCTTACCATTGGTTCATTTTTGCCACCAATACTAAGTTGATCCTACATACTTATTGTTGATAGCTAGCAATGAATATTATGATTCAAACATGTTCAGTTATTGACCGGACATTGTAATCCAGGCATAACAGGATGATTTCTTTTACCAAGTACAGTTCAAATCAAATGTTACAGTACGTTTGTTAATGTTTAATCAAATTTAACTGAAGAGGCATTCTGCTTAAAAACATGAATTATTTTTTGCCCTTTTACCCTGTTAGTCACGATATTCTGAAAAATCTTATGACATTTATTCTGTTGCTCTTTTCATATTTGGAAGCAGCTCTGGAAGTCTTCTTTCTGAGTGTCTTTATGAGGTGTGATAAAAGGTATGGATAAATTCACTGCCCACTGCCGTGTGACAGAAAGGCATGGTCTTTCTGAACCAGAATTCCAGAACTGCTTCAGAAAGGGGCAAAAACAATGGCATAGGTGTGTTCAAAATAAGAGAGGGTACTTTGTGATGGATGCATGGCAATGCAGCTTTTAGTGTATTTTTAAAAATTTAAACCGCATATCTTTCATCACACACTATATGTGGAGCAATTTGAAAATCATATAAAATAATTTTGTATGTGTAAAAATAGACTACCCTTGCAGTTTCCTTAAGAAATCTAATGATTTCTCTTATATGCAAAAGATAAAGTATAAATAATTTAAAGAACAATATAAAAGATAGATGATAGGAAAGAGGGATACAGACCTTTTGCAGATGGCAAAGGATGTAGGGATAAAAGAGTGGGGCAGGAGGGAGACTGGGGAGGGAAATGAATAATGTCTACATGGCAACACCCCACAGTGAATGTATTCATGGTGTATCACAATGTATTAATGTCTTGGCTACTTTTCTCTAGTTGCTGAGACAAAATACCTTATTCTCAAAATTAAAGAAGGAAAGCTTTATTTTGCTCACAGTTTGTGGAGGTTTCAATCCATACTTAGCTGGCTCCAAGGCCAAGCAGCACATGGCAGAGGGCAACTGTTCATGGCAGTGGGAGACAGCAAAAGCAGTAAGAGCGAAAGGGAGGAGGGGTGGTTAGCAGCCTCTTTCCCTCCCTTACACTGTATGCAAACTATCTGCCCCAGGGTGGGTGTAGCACTCACACTCATAATTCCAACACTGGACCATTTATCAATCATAAACTCTAGAAGCCTGCCTTCTGACTGTATGGGGCTTTTGGGGGGACATCCAGACACAAACAACAACAATAACTTTTTAAAAAAAATCAATCATTTATGAGTTACAACTAAGATATTTCAGGAAAAATATTTTATGGAAAGACAAATAGGTATTAGACAAAGTAATTTTGTATTGATTGTTCAAATTACTAAGTACACCTCCAAAATCAGTGACACATTTGTAGAATAAATTGTACTTTTTAAAAATAAAACTTTCTTTGTATTAATATTGTTTTCAGCTATATCGTGCATTTCTACATCAAATGGGATGAATATGCATGTAATAGTTGGAAGTAAGCAGTAACATTAACATATAACCATTACTTTATGCATATCACCTTGCCAGTGAAAAACAATTATACCATGGAATCTAACCTAGTAACTATGCTGCTACAGTCATTAATATTTTATATATACATGTACACATTTATTCATAGGTGTGTATTGGAGCATAGGTAAAATATTGAAACTGCATGGGACTGTATGTCACAGGATATTAGACACAGCTGAGGAAAAACAGAACAAGTTGAACATTTTTGGTAATTACTGAAACAGAAGAGAAGCAGGGATAATGAAAGAAGAAAGGAGGGATGAAGGGACAGAATAGAGGAGGATGAGCATAGTAGTGCAAATTTTTATATAGTCATAAATAATATGGCCATGTTGGTCAGATGGTCTTGCTTTCAACTAAATTTATTACTTTTATTTTAGGTAATTTATCATGTCTAAGTTGTAGCTTCCTTAGTGCTAATTGTAAGAATAATATATCTTTGTTATACTCCAATGAGTAAATGAGTAAAATCATACAAAAGACATTCTCCAGTATTATGCAAATAGTAAGTATTAAAAATATTAATCACTATGACTTCTTATAGTGATTATACTTTTCTTTACAGTCTGAACTTATATAATACAATTTATCCTACCGTAGATCTATGAATGAAAGCAATACTTTAAACAAAGTGTTATATCACATATAACAGATCAGACAAGTAAATTATACATTGTGAAAGATTATAGCTTAAAGACTACAGAAATTCAGCTCAGGGATTAATTACATAGTTACTGATATTTGACAAAGCCTTAAGAATATCCTAACAAGCTGAATGTAAAGTTTATGTTATTTGATCTTCTATTAGATTATTCTATTTGTAAAGTTTCATTATGCTATGTTTGAGGGACAACTGGCTAAATTTTTTTTCCCATTCCCTGGATTGTCTTTGTGGGTGATTTCTTTTGCAGCGCAGAAGCTGATTCTTTGCATTCTTTCCCATGTGATCAGGGTTTTGTTTATGAAATCCTTGCCTATACTTCTGTCCTCAGAGTCTTGCCTATGCTCCCTTCCAGCAAATTTAGTGTTTCTGTTTTAATATTTAGATGTTTGACCCATTCTCATTTTTGTTCAGTTCATAGTGATACATATGGGTCTGGTTTTAGTCTCCAGCATATAGAAAGCAGCTTTTCCACTACCGTTTATTAAAGAGACTCTTTCTTCCAGTGAATATGGTTGGCTCCATTGTCAAAGATAGGTGGATGAGTGTGTTTGGAGCTGTTTCTGCATCTTCTAATCTGTTTCATTGATCCTCAGCTCTTGTTTTTGTCAATACCATGCTGTTTTTATCACAGTAGCTTTGTAGTATGATTCAAAGCATGGATTAAGATACCTCCTGACTTGCCTATGCTGCTGAGAATTGTTTCTGTCATTCTAGGTCTCTTCTGGTTCCAAATGAATTTTAGAAATGTTTTCTCTACAACTATCTATGAGGTATGCTGATGGTATTTTGATTGGGATTGCCTTAAATCTGTATAACAATTTTGTGGGTACGGCCATTTGGGTCTTCCTATGTTGGGTGTTCCTATCAATGAGCAAGGGATATCTTTCCATTTTCTGATGTCCTCTTTGATCTCGTTTTCCAGAGTACTATAATTGCAAATGTATACATCTTTTACTTCCTTTATTAGATTGATTCCTAAATATTTCAGTTTTTGGATGTTATTGTCTCAGACAAAGGACTTATACTAAAACATGTAAAGAATTGAAAACAACAGACTTCCCAAATTTAAAGACCCAATGCAAAAATAGGCTTCTGAGATAAATAGTCATTTCTCAGATAAAGAACTACAAATGGCAAATAAATGTAAGGAAAAAATTTATGTAACATTGGTCGTTTGAGAGATGCAAATTAAGACAACACTGAGATTCCATTTCAACCCAGAAAGAGTGGCCATCATCAAGAAATCAACCAATGGCATATTCTGGAGTGGGTATGGGGGAAAATGAATCTTTCTCCACTGTTAGTGGGATTGCAGACAGGTGTAACCACTGTGGAAATCAGTGTGGAAATTCCTAAAAAGAACTAGGACTAGAGGTCCTGTTTGATCCAGCATTACCTCTTCTGGGTATCTTCCTAAAAGAACTGAAAACATCGTAGCACAGCAATATATGCACACCCACGTTTACAGCAGCACAATTTGTAATAGCTAAATCTTGGAAAGAACCAAAATGCCCATTAACTGAGAAATGGATAGAAAAAAAAGATTTTTTTTTATACAATAGAGTACTAGCCATAAAGAAGCATAAACGAGATATTTCAAGGTAAATGGATACAATTTAAGACTTTAATCTTAAGTGACATAAATCAGTAACGCATAAATATCACATTGTCTCCCTTGTGTGAGAAACTGAAAGAGTAAATAAGGACCCAAATATGCAATAGATATTGTAAAAGGGGAAGAAACTGTTCCGAAGGAAAGAGGAAGTAGGGAAGAGAAAGGAGGATAGGAGGGAAAGGAAAAAGAAAAAAAGATAATAAACAATACAATAAAATCAAAAAGTTTTGTAAATAGGGAAGGGAAGAGGGGTTAAAGATTTAACAAGGAGAGGAAAGAAAGAGGAATTTAAATATATCATGTACATTATGCTATGTTTAAATCAAAATTATATATATTTATATTTAATATTGAAGGTGTTATCCATAGGATCTGACTCAATAGTATTAACACTTAAAAAAGAAGACCTATCTCATAAGATCATTTTGTGTCTTGCTGCTATTTATAATTCTGTTAGAGAAACTGTATTAAAGAAATATCAGACTGACTCATTTTAGCTTTTACTTAGCAAAACATTTAAGCTATTTGCCTTTTACACCAAAAGTATGTGGGCTTTTAAATAGTATTTCAGTTGTATAGAATAGTTGATTTCATTTTGGAATACTTGTACATATAATACATAATCTTTTGATCACTTCTTACCCCCATTCACCTTTATTCTGTTTTCATGTCTTCAATCTCTTTTTTCTCTAATGATCTTCTCAATGATTAAATAATATTCCATAAAAAACATATATCACATTATTTATGTTTGTCCATCCCTCTACTTACAGTCTTCTAAGTTACTTTCATAGCTTGGATATCTTGAATTGTGCCACAACAAAAATGAGTATATGCATGTATCTCTATACTGTGCTAATTTTAATTATTTATGGAATATACCAGGGAGTGATACTGATAGAGAAAGATTACTTTATGTTTAAATATTTAAGGAATTTCCTTACAGATTTTTCTAGGTGCTGTACTAATTTATATTCAAAATGACCTTATGAAGAGAGCCTTTTTCCCTTTATCCTCTCCAACTTTTCCTGTGCTTCTGTATTCTTGATGTTGGCCATTTTGACTGGGGTGACATGCAATCCCAATGTACTTCTAATTTATATTTCAGTAATGGTAAATTTTGATAAATATTTCTTTCACTGTCCATTTATTGTTCAGGATTTTCATTTTTCATATTGTTTTTTAAAAAATTCTTTGAATATTATGGATATTAATCCTCAGTTGGAAAAATAGTGGGGAAAATATTTTCCCATTATCCAGGCTCTATTTTTATTCTTTTGTTGTGTGGCACTTTAGTTTGCTGAAATCATATTTGATGATTCTTGCTATTATTCTCTGTAACACTGGAGTCTTGTTCAGAGAGTTGTTGCCTGTACCTACATACTGAAATATGCATGCTATGTTTTCTTCTAGCACTTTCAGAGTTTTAGGTTTCATATCTGGGTTTTTGATCCATTTTGAATTTTTGTTACAGGTTGAGAGACAGAGTTCTAGTTTCATTCTTCTGCATATGGATGTTCCGTTTTGGCAAAACCATTAGTTAAAGAGGCTGTCTTTTCTTCCATGTGCAGCTTTGCTAAAATTAGAAGGCTGTAATAGTGTGGGATTGTTTCTGTGTCCTCTATTCTCTGCTATTGGTCCATATGTCTGTTGTGCTAATACTGTGCTGTTCTTTTTCTTTTTTTTCTTGAGGCAGGATCTTACTATGTACTTCAGCCGGGCCTTGAACTTCCTTTGTAGCCCAGGCTGGCTTTGAACTCACGGCAATCCTCCTGCCTCAGGCTTCCAAGTGCTGGGATTGCAAATGTGAGGCCCCACGTCCAGCTACTATGCTGCTTTGGAAACTATGGCTGTGTAGTGTATTTTGAAATCAAGAATTGTAATAATGGCTATTCTAGGTCCTTTGTGTTTTCACAGGAATTTTAAGAATACCTTTTGAAATGTCTTTTGAATTGGTAAAATAGCATAATGATACCAGATGTGAGACCAGATGCTCGCTTTCACTTGACAGGCATTCATCATTTAAAGAGCTTTCTTTAATATACGGTGAAACGACAGATTTTGAAACACTTGTAGTCAGAACTAGTGCAGTCAGTGGCTGAGGTTTTACTACTTTCCCTTTGATAGGAACTCCCTCTGAGTTTAAACTGCCAAGTATAAACTCCCTCTGAGTTTTATCACTCTGTACTTCATAGGAAGAGAATAAAATTGCTTTATCCCCAGAGATTTACCTAAATGGAAATATTATCTTTTAAACTAATTTAGAGGTCATGAGTGAGCATAGGTAAAGTAGAATACTAGTTTTCTAGTTTAATAATACAGATAAGCATGTTCCAGTTTCTAAAAGGAAGAGAAACTTTCTTACAATTTCAAAACTCAAGTGTTGCCCCTGCTCATTTCTTCTGAAAACAGTCAGAAGAATGTGTTCTATATGTCTCTCCTAGCTTCTGGCAGCCTCTGGTGTTCCTTGGCTTGAAGATACTATTCATACGGTATCTTCACATTCTCTTTACATTGAATTCATTTCATAAAGACACCAGTTACACTGGATTAGGGGATCACTGTACTTCACCATGCTTTTATTGTTTTCTTATCTGAAACATTTCCAAATAAGATCACATTCTGAGGTACTCAGGGTGAGGACCTCAACACATAAGCTTTTGAGGTACACAGTTTAGCCTAGAATATAATGCTCCTTCTATTTTATTACAGATAATACTCTCTAATAAAACTGACATTTTGATTTTTTTACCTTCCGTGAAAATTTTACATTTATATCAGAATCTGCACATGAGAAGTAATTAGTATCTTCATCCACCAACCAGAGATAATTCAGTCTGTGAGGACCTGAGGATTTGCAATTTATTAGTGTAACTCTAATGCTGATATTACTGACACTTTAAGCATTGTTAATAGCCAATTTCTTAAAATAAGATGTGATCTAAATGGTGTTTAGAAAATTGGTAGTCAGCCTCATTTGCAAATAGATATTCAGCAAGCATTTCTATTATCCCTAGTAGGAAGAATTTACAATTTTTCCTTTGGCCGTTTTTGTGTATTAAGCAAATTACTTTTCCAAATCCCATAACATGGTCTGGATGGTTTATTCTTGAAGCAGGAAAAGCTGAAATTTTCACTTCTGGGCACTATTTTCAATTCTTACATGCAGCGTCTATCAATATTTCCAGAGAAAAATTCTTCTCAAAAATCCATGCCACTGAAACCAGCAATTTGCTACTTGATGGAAGCAAACAATTCTATACTGTTCTGTCACATTCACCCTTACAATTTGCATCAGTTCTTCATAGGTACTATTTATTCATGAAATCGTCCAACACCATTTTACCTGCTCATCACTGGTAAGATTTAATAATTTTTGAGGTATTTGTCCTTTCCCTGCAATCCCTACCATAGTTTCTCTTTAATTCCATAATAGCTACAAAATCTGACAAAGAGCCATTTTATGCTCTCATTCTTCTTTTAAGCCCAATTCTTTTTTAATTAATCAAGTTCATTGGTACATTTTAGACATACATAATGAGCACATTCATCACAGGGTATTTATACCTTTACGTGATATATCTCGATTCCTTTTTTATTTTTCCATTCCACTCCCCTCCTTTCAATCCCTCTTCCCCTCCTCATTTACAAAGGCTTTGTTTCCATTTTTAGCTTCAATTTTTTTATCATTTTCCAGAACAGTATTTTATGTTTTTTCCACTGCAGTCAACTCTCCAGGATACTTTATACACATTTTTATCTTAAATTCACCTGAAATTTTAATACTATAGATACACTGTCTCTATATTCATGTACTATGTTCCTGTGGAAGAACAACACCATTAAAATATTTTATTATTTTGTCAAATTCTAAGAATTTCCCTTAGATTCTAGAAAATCCAGATTACTATGTCAAGAGTAGAAGTACAGTATGTTCTTGAATATTATTAATCTAGTTCCAAATGCAAAACCAAAATAAAATCCTAACATTAAGAATCACACAGTCTTAGCTTTCATCCTAGGACTTTTTTATCTTCTTATTTTTATAGTTTATTGATGAGATCATCTGAGTATTACATACCTGTTGTGAAGATCCAGTTGTGAAAGTTTATCACTGAAAAAATGTGCATTGCCTTCCTTCTACTATTTTGATTCAAAGAAGAACTAAATTTTTTTTTATTGTATTCTGAATACTACACTGTTAAATATCACGTTTGAAATGTGAACGTTTAATGATGATCTACTTTAGCACAGAAATACATGTCTTCTATTTTCTATTTCTGCTAGGAATAAAAGCCATGCTTTTGAAATGTCCTCTCAGTGTTTATTACAAGGTTCTTGTTGTCTTAAATTACTTGCTTACTTAACATGTTGTAGCTGGGGATGTAGCTCAGCAGCATAGCGCCTGGCTGGCAAGCACAAGGTCCTGAGTTCAACTGCCAGTATCCCCCAAAAAACCCATGTTGTAACATAATAATATAATTATGAAATTATGATATAGTCTTTCATTAATTTTGACGTATACATCTTATCATATTTAAATTACACTTACTAAGATACATCATTTTATTGTTATAAATCTTTATATGGTATTTATTTTCTGTTTCCTTGCTTTCATAATTATGCTATTAAATTAATTCTGCTTCATTAATAATGGTTTAGTTAAATCAAGAAAACTGTTATAAAATCATTCCTGTGATCCTTGCCTGAAAGTGATGAAGTGATCTTTTTACTCATTTATTTTATATTCTAGCACTTCAAAATTCTATATTATATAAATTAAATATTATATAATTATATTTATGAGACATATCAACATATTCTCTGTTTTTCTCAGGAAAAACTGAATTTTATGGTGACTCTTCTATACCATGAGCAACTGTACAGGGTTTTATTTTCAAATGTACCCAAATTTGGATTTGAAATTATACATCCATCTATGGACAAGCAAGATTAACACATAGACATTATTCTTGTACTTTGAACTGATCTCCTTTCTGTTTATGGAAAATGATAAATATATTGTCTTAATATATGAGACCTACCACTGGTTGTATATTGTAGCCTAAATTAGAAAATCATTACTATTTCTGCTAAAAAATCTGAAACTTATCACTAGACATTATGGAGAGTTTGAAAATACAATGTAAATCTGGTACTTAAATACAATTCTAAAACCAGCACTTAAGGATATAAGCTTCTTTAAAAACCATGCAAAAAATTCACTTGAAGAACATATACTAAGCTATGAGTATGTTGGAGCAATTTACTGGAACATATCTCCCAATATAGAGAATGACTTACTTAGAACTCTTCCCCATTAAATTTCTTCCCCTTTATTTCATATAATCTGAAGCAAGGAACATGAATATATAAATTCATACCAAAACAGAACAACTGCTCGGTGCTCAGCTTTTTGCCTAGAAATAATCATATTAAATGGATGAATTACTGCATAGGATACACTTTCATGAGATAAAAGAAACGTGCGAGCTTTGTGAGAAACAGGATCAGGTGGGAGCGGGAAAGTAAGGTACTATTACCCAGCGTGTACATTTGAGGACTCAGCAAGTGTGGTCAGTGCTTGCTACTGCGGGGCAAGCTTGCGCCAGCACCTACGACCTTAGGAAAAACGGAGGTGAATGCCCCTGCGGGGTAGCACGTGGCCACCAGGAGTACGCATGTGCCTCGTCTTTTAGAAGGGCAGCAAAGAAGGAAGTACTCTGAGTCAGAAGCTGCCCAAAGTCATGCCACTGCTCCGGGGGTATCACTCAAGAATGAATGAGAAATATGGGAACAGTGCTAACTGAACCACTCAAATATGTAGAAAACTTTCTCACATATCTTGGTGAACGGGGAAAAATGAAAAGCATTTACTGAAATCAAGGGTGACTCACTTCCTAATCTGTGATCACAGAGTAGCAGGATCCACTAAGGGTGGATTTGCGATTTGATCCCAAAACCTTACAGTGTCACCAAATGGTTGACAGGGTTTCCTATGGCTCAATTGCTCAAAAGGTCTTGGGACTGTAAACCAAACAGATACTTTCAAAATTCTAAGAATTAGCCTATTTTCTAATTTCTCATGCCGCTTAGTTTAAGTACTCCAATGAGATTTTTAAGTGACACATAAAATGTTATGTATTTTTATGTTCATGTTTTGAAATGGCACATATGGCAAAATGTTAAATGTATCCAGCTAGCATGTGCATTACCTCACATGGTCATATATTTTGTGCGTGGTGACAACACTTAAAATCAGCTCTGCATTTTTCAAAAGTATGCAATATCACCGTGAACTATAGTCATCGTGATGTGTAATCGACCTCTTGAAGTTATTTTTCCTCTCTAACTTTAGCGTTCATTCTTTAGTGAACTTCTCCAACACACTGTCCTACTTAACCACCCTAAGATATGCATGCTTGTACCTGAGGATTTTAAACATATAGTAGAGAGCTCATTAATATTTTATACACCCACATGGAAGATTTTTAAATTCACTTTCTAAAAAGTGGTCAAATCTTAACTTGCCCTTTTAATGCACAATAAAGCTATTTTAAATTTCTTTAACTTACCTACTTATATGTTATCACTTTAGAATTTTGTCATAGATCCCTTCACCTCAATTACTTTTTTATTTGACTTTTCTGCACTGTTAAATTGGGATACTTACATTTCTAGTGGGTTCTATCAATATGTCATATACTACCATCTGCCGCTTAAAATTTCCACACTTTTTCTTCAACATTAAAGTGCTAATAATAGTATTAATCATAGAATTCTAAGTAAAAATGCCATATACACATATTTTTGAGTTAAATAGTGCAGGAAACTTGTATAATAGCTTGCCAGGAATATGTCTGTCAGATAGAATGAACAAGATTTCTAATTTAGTCAAGTATTAATCCATATTCCTAAAATTCACTGTTAATTAAATTTCCTAACTTCTAAATAAGCAATTCAGCAACAGGGTTTATTGAGAAACGTATTGCTATTCTGCAGGTTGATTTATTATGCGCAGTGTCCATATGCCCAATAGGAAGCTTGTGAACAACCTGAGTTAAATATGTTAGAACCAGATGGCTTAAGGGCCAATATACTTGTGAGCTCTAAAAGTAATGCACTTGCCTGAATCAGCATGACGCCTCCTGCTGCCTTCCCACCTCCAGGGAGCGGCTCAGACCACTTTTTACATTTAAAATCTATTCAGGCTTCAATCAAGTGCCTAATTGTAAAACCAGATTCTTGCTTCCTTCTCTGTCTTAACATCTTTTCTAATATTTATCCATACAGCTAGATGAGGGGTGAGAAAATGGTAATGTTACAAACCTTTTTATCCCCCTCCAGCTCTGGGCGTGGTACTCTCCCTCTAGGCTACTTACTTTGAGGGAAAGAACTGATGTTAAAAAAAATTCAGATATCTACCTGCCTCAGAGTGACATTAGGAGTGCAGCATGTAAACTGATTACCACATGTATACACAGCTACTCCTGCTTCGCATAATGAAAAGACAGTTTTTACTGCTGGTGATTCTCCTTCACCAACAAAGAAGAATCAGCTCTCAAATGTCTGCTAGTTGTTTCACACAAGTGTTTTAGCATTAGGAGCTATCTTTCAATTTTTAACCCACCTTTTACTGCTCTTTATCTACATGTACCTAGGTGTGTGGTCAAGTAGTAGAAAAATTAGGTTAAAAGTTGGAAGAGTTTTCATAGCTACACACTCCCCTAATGAAAAAGGACTGTGAAAATACACAATCTGGAAATGAGGTATTTTTGCTGAGAATTTTACAAGTAATAAAATGTATCATTGTATATTTTAAGTACAGCCATGCAACACTTAATGATAATTATACCTTCTGAAAAATGTGCCCCTAGGTGATTTCATCTATTTGAGTATGGAGTATAGTTATATAGACAGAAATGGTATAGACTAATACACACCTGTCTTAAAGTTGTAGAGTATTACTCCTGGGCTAGAAAATTGTATAGCATGCTACTGTACTGTACAAAGTGGTATTTGCACATCTAATCATGGTTATACAGAAAAAAGGTACAAAAAATATACAGTATAGGAATGGTATAGTTGTTTAAGGCACTTTCCATTTATAGAGTTTTCTGGAAGTTTCTCAGATTAAGTCAGTGAGTGAGAGATAAGAAATTGTGAAGTCCTGCAATATGACTGTATGCCATCATAGACTTTATAAACTCCGAACACACAGACCACGCAAAAGTTACAAAAGTTCTTCCTTCAACAAGTTAACTTCATTCAACAAGTTAACTGATAAGTTAACTGTTGTTTACTGTAAATATTTCACTTTATAAACTTTTAAATACCTTCACCTTTAAACTCTTTTATAATATATTTTAAAATGCAAACACATTTTACAATGCTAAAAAACTGTTTTCTTCATATAACCATTCTATAAGCTTTTTTCTATTATTACAGTTTTACGATTTTGAAATTTAGTTTTTAACTTTAAGTTTTACTTCTAAATTCATTTTCTAACTTTTTACTCTTTAAAAGTTTTTAAAATTGAAAGGCTATACAAGGCATCAATCTGGGCACAGACAAGGCCATGATGATCCCTGTCACTGTCTCTTTCCACTGGATCTTACCCAACTGTGAGATCTTTGGAGTAGTGTCACACAACACCATCTCTTGTGTATTAAGTCTGTACTGACATAAGCACAAAACTATGAGGAATATTTCACACTCTCATCACACACTAGAAATTTTCGAGTTCCATTATGATATTATGGGACTAATATTAAGTATGAAGACCAAAATATTATGCAGCTCACAATAATACTTCCTTAACTGATTCTGTTCTGTTACTATCTTTCATGTCTTTGATTATTTTCCCCTTTCTTCCTATGATAAAATTTATACTTTACCACGACCTTCAGTGTTTTCCTTTTTGTGGATATCCTTAAGGTGATTTCAGCTCCTTTTGATGCCAATGAGTTAATATGTATTTTTCACGCTTGCTTTTCTTACAAACCTTAAATAATTTATAAGCATTGCTTCTCCTTCAGCCCATTGCAATGAGTTGGTTCATTGCTCTTATGATAAAATATATTAACTATCAACAGTTACCTTATAATTACAAAACCTAATCTTCATTTAGTCATCAGTTCTCTTGCTTTCTTTAAACTTTTAAGTATATTCAATGTGATTTAATTTCTCCTAAACTTTTTCCTAACTTTTCCTTCACGGCACACTAAGTTACATTCTGTGCTCTTCCATGGTAGTTTAATTTTCTTTCTCTGCTCAACCAGATAGAGACACCGATCTATTTTCATCTTACCTTTCTTCTATGGAGAAAATTTTCTCCAGTTTCTAATCAGGAATTCAATTATGAGCATTATGTGAAGACATCCAGCCTCTCTGAACTTGAGGTTCCTCTGATAATGGTTTTCTATTTTTGCTTCTCTCTCAGTGAATCACTAAGCTTTGACATGTGTAGGCTCAAGTTCAGTCGCTTTCTACCTGAGGATTAGTGTTGACATTCTACTTTCTAGTCCTGCACTTACATCTCACACTTCTATTTCCTAACTTCTAGTCTAGACTTGGATGATTTAATTCTAGTTCTGCCAAGAATCGCCTTATACTTCAGTTCTAAATTCCATTCTGCACAGTGAAGACAAACTCTGTTTTAGTCACTGTTTAAGAACACTTAGATCATATAATCTCAGTGGGTCAATGCACAGTAGACAAACATTATCCCATACTTTCACTTTATAATAGAGATAAAATAGTATTCGACAACTTTTTTAACTAACCTCTAATGGGTTAGCAAAAGTTACGCACCAGATATGGGCTAGCAACTTTCTACTACTCCTTGCTGTAAATTGTACATCTATAAAATTGTAAAATTGAAATTTTCAAACCCAATGTTATAGAGTTGAACTTCCCACTATATCGACTATACACCCACCTAATGCACACAACTGTTGTGCAGTTGAAAGCTGTATAGTCTGAATGGAGATGTGCTGTGAGTATGAACCCACAATTAACAGAAGATGTTCAATATAATCAAATCCAAAATGTGTGTAACAGTTTGAGAACACTGATCTCACATTCAAATGATAAAACTTTATGCATAGTTTGCATTTTGGCTCATTACATATGTTTGGACAAAATTGCATAAGAACTCTATGGATTAGAGATAGATGTGTTGGCGCATGTCTGTAATCCCAGCTGCTGAGCTGGCTGAAGTGAGAGGATCAATCTCGAGTTCCAGACCAGCTTGAGCAAGATAGCAAGATCCCCTCTCAAAGTAAAATAATAAAAACAACCTATGAATTAATATTTCCATATCTGAAAATCTTCGTTCAAGGCATTTTCACCTCAAACAGAACAGCCCATCTTAACTCCTCAACCTGTCAGTACTCATGCTGTTATCAGATCTGAGGAACCCCCTTTGACACACTCTTTCCCATATGTTTATGTAAATATTTTGTCATTTTTTTTCTTTTTTGCATTGAGAACAGGAATTCATTTTTGTGTTGCCTACAATTAGAATTTGAACTTTCACTGACCAGCAGAATTCGGAAGCGAATTTGTGGGGGTACAGAGCCTAGACTCTGAGCAGTCTTACGTTCAATTTAAGTTTCCTTGGAATGCTACCCAAGGACAACAAGACGTTCAACCTTGTGAAGCAGAGGACCACAAACTGAGTGAAGCAGAGATGAATCTACTCAGATAAGCCTGCTGATATCAATCATCTGACAGCAAGTCTGATGCGAGACCAAGAGCATCATAGACAACAAGACCTTAGCGGAGATTCTAGATGTGTAGTTATAGGGTGTCAGGTGTTGATGCACCATGTCTGTGATGTGATAGCACCAGAAATATCTAGCTTGACTCAAACCAATTACCTACTCATAGAAGCATGGACAAATTAAATGGCTAGTTTTCCTTAGCTGGTTCAGCAATTACTAGTAACTAGTGTTACTTCATTTCCTTTTTTTTTGTCTTTTTGAAACACGATCTCACTATGTGGTTCAGGCTGGCCTTGAGCTCCCTTTGTAGTCCAGGCTGGTCTGGAAATCACAACAATCCTCCTGCCTCAGCCTCCTGAGTGCTGGGATTACAGGCATGTGCCACCATGCCCAGCTTTATTTCCTTTAATAGGTCAAACCTACCTCTGCATTTGAAGTGGTGTCAAATGAGATTTTTATACAGACTTTTTGAATTACTATATAATCTCTGATGATTTTCATTTAGCAAACTGACATAATCTTTGAAAACATAATCTTTAAAATAATTACAGTTCCAGAATTATTTCATAAATATAGTATTTGCCTATATAATTATATATTTTATCTCTTCCTGACAGAGAATGTGAGATTTGGGACCTAGAGTCCCTCATTTAACAGTTATGCCTGATGTGGTAGCTATTGCTCCTGTCATTTGTTGGCATTATTACATGTCAGGCACATATTTTAATCCTCCGACTCTACAACATAAAAACAATTCTTGTGCTTGGGAGGAAATGAGACAGAAAATGTAACCCAAATGTCCATCCACTGAGGATTGGATAAGAAAATTGTGGTACTTTTATATAATGGAATATTACTCAGCTGTAGAGAAAGATAAACTCGAGGCTTTTATAGGCAAATGGTCACAACTAGAGACCATACTCATAAGCAAAATAAATCAAACATACATGTGCAAGCACCACATTGTTTCTCTAGTGTAAAGCCTGAAAGAGTTAATTTAAACTAGGAGATATGATAGACATTGGGAATTGATAGGAAAGCACTCATAGGTAAAGGATAACTGGAATATGGGAAAAGAGAAGGGAAAGAAGGAGAAAGTTTGTATATATGGATACGCAGGATAGTTAACACAGGTGTTCTACTGTCCTGTATTTCCTTGCTGAAAGAAACTATCAGTGAGGCATTGGTTGATTAGCTTTGTATGTCTATATGTGTTTTCATGAGAAACTACATTGAAGATATCAATATGTAATACAATAAGCATTGTTAATTCCCTACCACTCTGTTTGTAACTCTGTAATGTCTGTACTGATCCTTTGCTATTTTGTAAAATGTTGTCGGTCTGTCAGTATTTTCCTCCTTTTATTTCTAAAATAAAAAAAAAAAAGAAAATGTAGTAACTTACTGAAGTTCATAAACTGGCAGTCAGCAGAGCTAGACCTTGTCACGTGATGAGCAATCTGATGCAAGACCTCGTGTTCTAACTACTGTAATCTAGTCCCCTCCTTACAACTACCTCATAGCAAAGATTTTAGCCGAGGAAAATAGTTCATACTATGGAAAACTGTCAACATATTCTAAATTTATACCAATAGTTTTGCATTCACTGACTGCTGCTTTTAAAAATCAAATTCTAAAGTGTGAAAAATCATCATTCATACCTAAGTGCTCAGGTCCCATCAGTATCAGTATTATATTCCTAAGGTTGCTCATATGAACAGTCTTACTACTAAATGTGTTGATATTTATCAAGTTTACATCTCCTAAAAAGGTTTCTCCATACGCCATCATCCTTCTAATTAACCCCATAACAAACTCATGTCCTGTCAATTTGTATTACTAAAAATCAAACGCAAGCAATCACCACAGTAGCTTTGATTGCCTTACCCAGAAGTGACACTTTTAGTCTACTTTCCGTGCTATGAGAAGACATATCCTTTTTCAAAACTCAGATCTAATCATGAGGCCCACCTTCTAAACACTTTCCAGTACTTTACAGTCTCTGCAAGTCCTTCATATACTTATCACCATGTAATTCTTCAACTTCAGATTTTCTATTTTACCCATGCTCACTGTTCACACTACATTTTTATTTCCTCTAATAATCCGTATTTCCCACCCTTCGAATTGGAACATGCTGATGAATTAGAATGACAGAAATTAACAAAAAGTATATTAAAAATAGGTAAAATAAAAATATATCTTAGTGTTTTAAATTTATTTTTATTCTAACTTGAAAAAGTGAAGAAGGTGAATAAAAAGAGAATTTGATGGTGAGATGTTTCTTCAAGAAAGAGCTAAAGGGTTATTGCTCCACCTACTATTGAAGAGTCCAAAACACAAAGGTTCTCCAAGGGTTTGCAGCAGGTGAATGAAGATTGGAATAAATGTACATGGTGCCCCCTTGCCTGGCATGGTGCAGCTCAGTTACATAAAAATATAACACAAGATAAAGGCCATCAGCTCATAGCTCTTGGACTGATGTTCTGAAGTAATTTTACAAATGACAAGATAGTACTACTAAGTTAAGAACAACAAACCCATGATATATTAAGGGAGGAATGTTTCAGATGGCTTAGAATACCTGCTCAGAAGAGGGCTCACCCACCTGTCCCGTAGCACCTTTTGCTACTTTGTCAGTGTCTTTTCCATTCTAGGGAGGAGATTCTGCGTGTTCCTCCATAGTCATCCTTTCTACTCTTTTATCTTTGGCTCAGTTTGTCTCTAAGCTTTTTCATTCTTCTTTATATATAGTATATTCATCTTTCACTTCTCAGGTTAAATACTCCTTTTTCTAAAAAAGACACTCCCCCACACTTGAGTAGGAACACGTTTTCAGTGTTCTGTACTTGAGATTGCTTGATGCTATTTTAGAAAATGGAAAGAATTTAAATAACATAAATACATTTTAAACTACATTAAGCCACACATAGTGGTGCACACGTGTAGCACCAAGTATTGGGGATGCTGAGGTGGAAAGTTTGTCTGAGCTCAGGAACTTAAGATCACTCTAAGTGATACTGTGATACACTGGAATAAAATTAAAAAAAATATATTGTTCATATGGTATAATGTAGATTGCTGCCTGGAGTGTGTAATTTTTATAACTACAAAATTTCTACATCTATCATATTATCAGGAAGTTGATACAGTATTGGCATGATTGTATCAAATTTGACTGAGACTATTTCAGTCCTTTGAAACATTGTGCTTAATCACTATATAAAAACATTATTTTGTTTTAATTTCTGATCAGGAGTCTACATATCTACTCTCCATTACATAGTTTATATACTATCAATTCACAAGGTAGTGTATCTTTTCCTTATTGTGTAAATCAGTGAGAGATCAAACTGTGTTTTGTTATGAAGATTTTGAAGGACTAGCAATTACATATCTGATAATGTTGATGATAAAAAATTAAAAGGCAGAAGTATGCAAATAGGAAGTTAAAGGCCTATTAATCTATGGTCTTATATCTCAGGAAAAAGACTATTATTTTGCTTTTACATATTAGCCATAGATTGTGTGTGTATGTGTGTTTGTGGATTTGCATTTATATGATACATCTAGTAGGAGATAATATTTTAAAACCATTTAAATTTTTTATCACTATAATTTAAACATTTCTTTTTGCACAGTGTTGTGTGTACTTCTAAAATAGACATACAGATGGCTGCATATTGTATTGTATAGACAAGTTATACAGTCATTCCACTTGCAATGATTTGCCACTTTCTAGTTTTTTGTTGAATATTTTGGAATAAAATTTTGTGTTTCTCTTATTCAGTTTTCAGGATAAATTCTTAGTAATGAAATACCTGAACATAATATTATGGCTTTATTTTTAAGGTAGTAATTGCTTCATAAATGAATTGCATCTTTCCTCAATAATTGCCAAGTTACTATACATTAAATTTAGCCATTCTAAAAGAATTTTCAACACATAGAGCTATATAATTCTCCACAAAATTCAAGTTTGTATTCTTATGAATGTATAAAAGGATATTAAGCATTACCACATTATTTTAATTACAGACAAAATATTGCTTAAAATTTTAATATGTTGCCTGAAAGAGATATAATCCTTGTGGGGAAAACTGCAGTAGCATACATAAGGATGTGATATTTAACATTTCTTCAGTAAGATATCTTGATTATCACTGCTGTCTACAAAGTGTAATTACAAGTATGATATATGACGGCAATGTTCCAGTGAGTTTTAAAATGTTTCCTATATTGCTCCAAAGTTGTAGAATGTACATTTAAAATGAATGTTTTCTAAATGGGTATGCATGAGGCATGCAAACATATGAATTTTGAAAGGAAGAAAATTATCTCTTTTTCAATCTTAAAATATATTCGTTGGTTTTTGCTCTAGCAATTGCAAAGTCAGGCATCTGTTACTGTTTGGTGTGGTGTTAAATTTCATGGTTTGTTAATTTTGCAGTTCTGTCTAAAAAACTAATACAAGGAAAATGGACTAAGCTTTTATATTGCAAAATTCAGAACATCCCTTGGGTAATTTTTTTTTTCTTCATGGAATTCATTTCACATTTCTCTCTTAAGTGAATAAGTTTCTTGCTTTTTTAAGTTATCAGAAACTATTCTGGATTACTGAATTTTAGACCCATTAAAATAATAAAACCAAGGCTATGCATCATTAATTCTCAAATACTAATTTTTGAGATTCTTTCACTATATACAGAAGAAGATAATATAAAATTTTGTGTTAAAAATCTATGTTTTCCCTTTGTCCACAATTACAGTAAATTAAATTTTATTATTTTCAAACTATATTAATCATTATAGTTGATCTTTGACTGAAAATATGTTCACTTGACAATATCAAAATTTCACTACTTGGGGCTGGGGATTTAGCTCAGCGGCAAAAGCGCCTGCCTGGCAAGCGCAAGGTCATGAGTTCGGTTCCCGGTACTGGAGAAAAAGCCAAAAAAAGAAAAAAAAAAAAAAAAAATTTCACTACTCACTTAATAAACTCGGCACATATATGGCTGCAGGGGCAGGCCTGTTAGGGAACGTTGATTCAGAGATAAAGATCTCTGTAGTTTGAAACTGTGAGCCTTCCCTTCCTAGAGGTGTGCTTTCCAGCTGTGGGACTAAAGGTATTGTCGAGATTTTCCTAGCAAAGTTAATCTCAAGACTATATTCTCCCACATAAGAATTGATAGGTAAATACATTGAACAAGTACATATAAAACAGAGATTGAAAGCAATATTGGTACAAAATAAACTGTGAGCCTAACAGAAAGTCTTCTGTCCAGTTTTCAAAAGACTAGTTAAAACTAGTAGGTGGTTTTATATAACTAAACAGAAGAAAGAGAAAGCACAATAACATTTTAGTACATACGTCTGAAATGGTCTTTATGTGTTCAGATGTTGTCTAAGATTCCATGCTGCTGTAGTCAGGGTTCTAGTAGAAGAAGAAGGGAACCTATATACTCCAAGTATACAAATCAGTATGCAGAGAATCAGAAGCACATTCACCTCTTGTAATGTCAGGTAGAGGAAAGATCAAAGAAGCAAGAAGCCACTGTGGATTCACTCATCCTATCACAACATATCAAGAGGTTTTGCAAGAGGCTTTCCACAGGGGCTGTTCTGAATACTGAGAATCTGCTGGAAACTCCTCCATTCTCACAGGTCTCGGTGATTGTGAGGGAGCCCCTCTCAGCCCTCCCTGTAGCCACAGGACCAAAGCAGGTGCCTGCTATGAGTTATCTTTAGCTCCTCTGAGAATCCCCCTTGTCCTATGACTACCTCTGGAAGAGAATGGTGTCCTTTATTCTTCTAGCTCCCAAGTGTTCTACTACTGTCACTCTTGGCAGATTCTACTCAGGAATACTACCAGAAGATTTGGGAGACTGTCTTTTCTCAAAGCAGAAGTTATCGATACTAAATTGATAACAGATTTACACAGATATTAATGTTCTTGGATGTGTTATTCATTAAGATTATATAAACAATATAATAATTCTAATTACATATTCTTAGCTAAGTAATATTAACAGCTGGGATCTTAATACATGTAAGTTAAATTAATTTAAATGATAGATGAGAATAAATATTTGGAGTGTAAAATATTAATATATTCAAATAAACCAAGTAAAGTAAGGAAAGGTGGTTGATATGATTTCTTTTTTGTTTCTTGAAAACGAAGCACACTTCCTCATGTTCATCTGGAGTCACCAGGTTATGAATGACCCTTCTTACAAATGTAGGATTTGGGGTATTTCCGTTTCTCTGCGTTTCCACCATTCCAGTCCAGACTCCCATCATCTGCTGCGTGGAGGACAGAATTAGCTTCCTCTCTGGTCTTCCTGCAGCTGATTGTTCCCACCACCTCCTTTCAATCTGTTTCCACGTTATAGTTAGAGTGATATTTTCAAATTGAAAAATCTGATGATGTCACAGCTAGATATACCACGACTGTTCTGAGGAGATACCAAACTATTAGTTCACCATTTTCCATAAACCTTGGTATTAAGAGATGCAGTAACTTAGCGAAATCTCGAAACTTCTGACTTTACTACTAAAATAAAATTACTGTTTCAAAAGTAGTAGTAAGAGAATAAGCACTAATACACTGCCTGATATACATTGAATCAATAACTGTTATGTTCTATTTATCTCTTCTTTGTGCTAAAACAACTCTTAAAAAAATTAGTAGTTAACTGATACCTGAACTGAAATAAAATATATAAACTGAACTAAAAATGTGAAATTGCTCTCATTGTGAATATTTTTATAGTTTTATTGAAGTATCATTAGCATACTTCAATACTTCAAATTATAATTTACTGAGGTTAAAGTTATGGTAAGCTTTCACATATCCCCCACGAAACCTTACCAAAATAAAAATATTTATTTTTCTAATTCTGTCACATTTCCAATAATGCAACCATCACTTTCTTCTAGTTATAAGGCAATCATTTCTATGTTTTCTGGTACTATAGGTTAATTTGCAATTTCTGTATTTTTATAAAAGTGAAATTATCAGTATGTTTTTAAAAAATACTTTGTCTATTGTTCCACCTTTGAACTGTTGTTAAAACCAACTGATCATACTGTTGTATGTGTCTCTATTGTGTATGTATTTTTTTGATTAAACTTTGTGTCTATGTTGTCTTAGCATTGCACATAAAAATTGGTAAACATGAGGTGTTCAACTACACTTTACTTTCTCAAAAATGTTTTGAATATGTTCTCATTAAGTCAGCACTTTAAAAAATTACCTAAAGCTTTACCTAAGTTTCTTTTTCTGTTTCATAATTCTATTCAGGCTGCTACATCATATTTAATCATCACCTTCCTTAGCTTCCTTTTGGTGCACATGGTTTCTCAAACTTCTTGTTTTGTATAAACTTGAAAATGTTGTGGAGTACTTGGTCACATATTTTCTAAGGATGTTCCTCAGGAATAAATGGGGTTACAGGCCATTGACAGGAAGGCCAAAGACCACCATTCTCAATGTGCCTAAAAGATAAATGCCGTTTATGTGAGTTTTCATGGTGATGATCATCTTGATGCACTGGTAAAAATAGTAATAGCCACATTTTTCTACTGTGAAAGTATTGTCTCTTATACCTTTCCATATTGTACTTTTAAAAGTCCAGATTTAAGAATTGAAGGTTATGGTCTACCTCCTGGCCTGGAAAGTATCTATGAATGTGAATTAGAGTTGTTCTACTTTGTCCTTTCTCCACTGTTAATATTTTTTATATAATTGTTTTTCTATCTTTCATAATATTATAGTAATCCTAGCTAGTATAAACCCATATGACATTATTTGGATTGGTGCTCATTAGCCATTATAAACTCTTCCATTTGTCCATTTATCTCTTTGGAATTACACCCTTAACTGTGTTGGTGGTTTATTGAGGCAGAAGAGAAGAAAATGGTGAGCACTTTTTTACCACCTGGTGTCATGCAGGATGATTCAGACTTATTTTGTGTATTTTAGTCTTCAACCCTAGAGTTTAGTCTCATTAAAAAAAAATGAATTGGAAAATGACATTAAAAACATCTATGTAGTGGGTGTATTTTTCAATATTAATTAGCATGAATTAATTAATCCATTTGTTTTGCCACTGGGGTTTAAACCCGGGATGCTCCAGTATTGAACTGTATGACCAACACTGTTGTCTTTGTTTTATTGTGATTATTTGTGTGTGTGTGTGTGTGTGTGTGTGAGAGAGAGAGAGAGAGAGAGAGAGAGAGAGAGAGAGAGAGAGAGAAAGAGAGAGAGAAAGAGAGAGAGATAGGGTCTGCTGAATCCTTACACTGCCAAGGCTGGGGTTGAACTTGAAATCCCCTTTCTTCGACATCCTAGAGTTCTGAGATTACAGGCCTGGGCCACTGTTATAGCCAGCTGAGTTAGATAGAAATATTATAGGCAGTCAGACAGGGCCAGGCCCTCCAAGGAGCCAATATAGCAGACAAGATACCTTACAAATGGAGAGGTGGTACTTTCTTAGGGCCAGATCTCAAGACCAAAGACTAAACAAACACACCCACTTACTTCCCAAGGGATGGACATCAGGGATTGATATTCTAAATAGGTAGCGATCACCTTGAAGAGTCCTTGTCCCAGCCCCTTACAGGAAAAGCCCCTGTTCTGTATTCATGCCCACTTGCTATGTGATTCACTTCCCCATTTGATCCCAATTTATTCAATTTTACTTGAACAATTCTTATTGGCTGATCATAGTTTTGTCCATTTTCCCCTTACCTTGGACCTGCCTCACCTCATGGTTTTGCTCTATAAAAGTCCCTAGAAAAGACAGAGTCTGGGGTAACCCACTCGGGCCCCCCTTCTGTCCCTCTCTTGGACAGAAGCTTTCTTTCCCTCAATAAATATATTCTGCTCTTTACCTTTGTTGTTCCTAAAATTCATTCTTTGATTTTGGAGAACATAAATTCATCCCAGATATCATTCAGGTTGGGAGTTTCTATTTTCCTATATCACCACCAAACCCTGCTATGAATTAAATTAAATATTAAGTCAGCTTCACTCTTTTGTTTTGATCCCTTCTTCAATTTGAGTTTGTATTATGTATTTTTAAGTTTGATAGATTAACATTATAAGTTTCACTTTATTTTTGGATAAATGTTAGTCTATGCTCATGATGCATATTCATCTATGGTTCTATTTGATTATTTTTCTGATCTTGCTTGAAGAAAATTATTTGTTTATTGTCCCAGCATTTTAAAGTTTATATTACTTGAACTTTAAATTATTGCTTCTGAGAAACAGCCAAAAAATTCCATAATGAATTGTATGATTCTGGAAGCTTATATATCTGACCTCTTCCTTTATACTATGATATAGTAAAGATTTCTGGTGATGCTTATAAAGAATTATACCATCTTACTTTTCCCCATACCAATGCTACAATATGAAAGTACAAGCTTTTGAACCAGTTTTCAAAACGATCTCCAGATGTTGCAGCAGGTTATAGCCGTCAGCACGCTGAGACTGCCACTGTTTCCCTTAGCTGTTGGTGTGTGCTGTGCACTCCAGAGCACATCCGTGAAACCCTTCCTAGTGATGACCGGGTTAGTTTCTAGAGGACAAATGGACAGTGAAATTTAGGCAGTAGTATGCAAGTTTTAAAAGAAAGTCATAAGTACAAAAGGGGCATATGAAATAACATTTCTATGAACAAAATTTGGATATACCACTGTGTAGAATCTATCTTCACAATGTGTGTTCAAGTCTAAAAAATTAACGTTTAATTCTTTATAATTTGAGAGAGTAACTCTAGGTTTTTATGACTCTTCCTTCCATTTCCATTTTGTAATTGATGGAAAGGATGTTAGGCACAGAGAGAAAGTTGGACCAAGCAGAGATTCAATCATACACAGGACTGTAAACAGAATGCATATACAGGAGTCACATACAGAAACTTGGCAGACCATTGATTTTACTATAGCTTTATATTACTTATATTATTGTTGTGATGAATTACATTTATTCTATTAGCAATTTATAAAATCATTCATGGATTACAATATGTCATGTCTGAATCTTTCCTTAAATTTCATTGTCAAACAGCAGTCATGATATCTACACATCTGAAAACAGGAAGAGAGACTATACATATGCATGCACACAGCCTATATACAGTTTATGCTTTCAATCCCCAATTTATGCATTACTTGTTCAGTGAATGTCCTCTCCATGTGGGCCTCTTGCTTTTATTTCCAACACCACAATCATACATAAACCTTTTTTTGTTTTTGATGTAACAGCACTGTGAGATTTATCTTGTTGGTTCCTTGTTTTTCATATTAAGCTGGTACAAACCATAGCTCTAATTCTATGTGAATGTAAAAGTGATTTGACTGAAGTCAAGCTCATATAGATGCATCCTAGGGCCTGTTTCATTGTGTAGGTAATGGAACTTGAAACTATTATGAAATCATTTGATTTTTACATTTGCTTTTTAAATTTTTCCCACACGCATTCACTATTCTCTAATCAATTCCATACTTTGTATGCCATTTTATGGCAAAATGTTACAAAATTACAATACAAAGGATTTAAAGTTCTAGATTTCAAGAAATTGTTATAAACCTTGTGTAATGAGGGCAGTGTCATGTTGGCAAATAAGGGCACTAACATCAACAAGGTGAAAATAAAAAGTCAAAATAGATTTTCCTATATACACAATTGATTTTGCACAGAGTTCCAGAGTAATATATTGAAAAAGATAGTCCTAATAAATTATAATGTTGTAACAATGATTAAACATATATAAACAGAGCATATATATATGTGTGTGTGTGTATGTATATATATATATATATATACAGAGAGAGAGAGACAGAGAGAGAGGTAGAGAGTGAGGGATAGACAGAGACAGACAGAGAGAGAGAGAGAGGGAGAGAGAGAAATGTACATATATATCAGGAAAAAGAGAATATTATAAAATTTTAATACTGAATTTATTGAGATATCATGAGATTAATAAAAGTTACCTTTGGCCTCTACATTTACAAGTGGTACTCAAAGTGGTGGTCATTAGCTTCTGGACATTTATTAGTATGGTGAACTACTGCTTGGGTCCCCTTGGTAACTGAGATTGTTGCACATGCATTTTCAATTTCTTTTTTAAAGGACGGCAGTATAGTGTTTTTTTTGCTAACACTACATCATCCAGGGTCCCCCATATGAGAGTAACACTATTTGTTTAAAGACCATCATACTGTTTTTCTTTTCAGAAGTCTGTATACATTTTGAATATATGTGTATTATATATGCACATATATTCAATTATATTAATTCAAATGATGACAAAAATAGAGAAAATCACATTTTCAGAAAAATAAGAGGTAAAATTTTCATGATAGGAAACTAAAAATCAACTATAATTATTGTCAGAGCTAGGAGCAGTAACCTTAGCTCTCTGGGAGGCTGAGTCAAGGAGCCCAGCCTGGCGAACAGCAAGACCCTGCACTAAAATTAAAAATAAGTTGTTAGGTGATGGGTTTGTAACTCAGTTTGAAGGCCTTGTTTCCATCTCCTGAAATGGACAAAGAAAGGTAATTCTTTCTACAGTTCTCAAAATGCTGTCATGTGCAGTTAAAATGACATCTCCTTCATGTTTTTCCAAATTCTTCCAACACAAATTTAGATCCCATAGTAATACCTTCTTAATCCCCAAATGACCCCTAGGGCATGTAGTTTCCTTTGATGAAACAAAGAGCAATAAATAAAACTCTAAAATTTTAATTTTGCTCCTGATAGTCTGTGAAGAAAACCAATTTAATTATAGATGAGAAGCATGCCAACATGCCAATATAAATAACACAAAATAATTTAAGTATAGTGTGCTGACACATGCTACTATAATCTAGTTACAAAAGTGTCAAACTGTAAATTAAAAAAAAATACTACTTCTAATTGTAAGTGAAATAGAAATGAGTATTGCTAATATAGATGTACAAGAACATGCTGATAAAACTATAATAAATTATTTAAAGAACAAAAGGTCTCTAAAATTTAGTATACTATGAAGATAAATTAGAATTGTTAACATCATAAAAGCCAGAATGTGTTTATATTAATGAACTTTTTTTTTATTATAAAGATAAAAAACTAACTAAACAACAACAATGAAGACAAAATCAAAACAACACAGAAACAATAATAATGATACATGATCTCAAGGAAAATCATAGGAATTAACAATGATTGTTACATTACATACTGTTATCTTCAACCAATTTGCTCAGTCCATGAGATGTAAGAATGTAAGACTGATCAAACAATCAAGGACGATAACAAGTAATAAAAAAAAATTGGAAATGATGTACAGTGTCACCATACAAGATGGCAGGAATTTAACAATGGTTCTTATACTGCATATTGTTGTTTTCAAATCAGTCTTTCTGATTACCAGATATAAGGAGGCCGAATTGGTCAAGATAAAAGAAAATATTAAGCATTGACTGTTCCTTTCAATAAACCACAGACATCAGCAGTACACCTATCCCAACTATCCTTGTATATATATATTTTTTGTTTTTTTTATCTTTTCTCTTTAAAATGAAAAAGCAGAATTTTAAAAATGTCTGTAAATTGAATAAAATTCAAAGAAAATTCCTACCTGTTGCCAAATAACTTTCTTCAGGTGGAATTTGATCAGATGTGTCTGAATCTAATTGAGAAAAAAAATGTTCAAGAAGGACTAAACTTCATTTTACACATAACTCTAAAGACAATAGGGGACTAGCTCTACTATATATTTATATTCATAATATAAAAAGAGCATCTGTTATACAAATGAGATCAACCAAACACAATATCAGGTCCAGACGAAAACCAGCTCCTTGTAGACAAATATATCCACTTAACACATGACAGATGGTGTTGGAAACCATCGGAAAACACAAACCTTTAAGTAAGTGGTGGAACAATGAACAACTTGCTATCCGCAAACATAAAATAATAACAAGGCTCAATTTCCCATCATTCACAGCAAATATAAATTGTGAATTCTTTGTGAGTAGTTGTAGAAGAGAAATTGAAAGGCTTAGAAGTCAGTTGCTCTATGATGTTTATTTTTAAAATGGTTTTATAAATACAATGATTTTGCCCACCATAGTAAGTTTGTTCTGCAGTTCTCTTCTGAAGGGTTTGGGTTGTTTCCATAACTTTGGTGTTGTGAATGCTGAAGCAGTAAGCGTAGAAGGGTAGGCATCTCTTGGAGATCCTGCTTTCAGTGAAATCTTTTGGATATAATCTGAAAGTAGAATTGCAAAATCTATTTTTCGTTTTAACTGGTAGTTCCACTTTTAATTTTTTTGTTTGTTTGTTTGTTTTTTTCCGGTACCAGGAACCGAACTCACGACCTTGCGCTTACCAGGCAGGCGCTTTTGCCGCTGAGCTAAATCCCCAGCCCCACTTTTAATTTTTTTAAGAACCTTCATATTATTTTTCTTAACAGCAACGCAAGTTTAAATTCCCACATTTTGACCTGGACTTGACTGATGATTGTTTGACTGTTTGGTTGAGTTATGGTAAGAACCATCCTAAAACATGAGGCAGGGTATCTTGTGGTTTGGATTTGCATTATCTTGATGATTAGCAGCGTTGTTCATCTTTTTAATTGCATATTTATTGGCAACTTTGCTTTGTTCTAAGTGAAATTAGACACTTGCAAAAAAAAGATGCTGTGTGCTTTAAATTTTTTAAAGTATTTAACATAGCCACACTCACAGAAACAGAGCATAATGATCATCGCCAGGGTCTGTAGTAAAGAGAAAAAGTAGAGATACAAATGTTCAGTTTTACAAGAAATAATACTGGATATATACTGGATATAATACTGGATATAACTGGATATAACTGGATATGTAATACTGGATATAACACTGAATCTATACTTTATAACTTTGTGGTTACACATAACAATTTTCCATTGTGGAAATGAAGGTGACTTATGAGGGTTGATCTAAGTTAAAAGTTCTTCCACACATGAAGATATATCGTAACGTGAAATCAGGAGCAAGGTGCATATTTGTACAAAAGGCCCTAGGGCTATGTCAAATTATAACTTTTTCATGTCAAAAAATCATGGAACCTTGTAATTTCAACTCTCCACTTTTCAAAAGCCTACATTTTAGAGATAATTCATGTAATATTTCAATTAAAAATATACAATGAAACACATTAGTGATTAATATTTGAAAGTAGAACTGCAAGGTAAATTCATGTTACAACTTCATAAGCAAACCACTAACAAACTCTTTTAAATACTTTCTATTCTTGTGTATTAATTTTATAAGATATCGTGTTGTAATGTTATTTTCCTACATGTACACACCATATGTTGATTACATCCTTTTCCCGTACTGCTCTCACTTACACCCACCCCCATTCCCTTTTCCTGTTGCCTCAGAATATTCTCCCTTGCCCTTTCACGTCATCTCTCTTTAAAGATTTCTCATATTATGGAAAATATGCTATGTTCTTCCTGAACCTGATTTCCATCATTTAACACGATGATCTCCAGTTGCCACCATTTTGTTTTCTGGAAAATGGCATTTTTTATTTGCCTTTATGGTTAAATAATGTTAAATTTTAAAATTCAATTTAGATCATAAGATATTTTATATATCCAGTTATATCCAGTATTATACCCATTGTTATACCCAGTATATATCCATCATTTAGAAATGATCATAAGCAAAAAACAATAGCATTCCCTTCTATCACAGGGGAGCACATACAGTGAAACACAGTTTTATGTTTGTCATCCCTTAGCAAAGCAAGAAGCATGCTTCCCCTTAAGACCTCAATGAAAAGACATGCACAAAAGGATTTACACAAACATTGTTGAAAATATTTAAAACTGAAAATAATCTAAGAGTTTATCAGTAATGGAATGAAAAGATGTCATAGCATAGCTATAAGATTGTATTGCATAATAATGTACTATGATCATTATCGAAATAAAGTAAGTGGGTCCTGAGATTATAAGAAATCAATTTCCTTTGGGTAATATTTAAAAAGAGATGTTAACAAACATAATTTCAGTGAATAGTATAAAGGGAATAATTAACATAAAATTAAAAATATGGGTTGCTCTTTAAGGAATGAGTACCTGTGATCGATTCTGGCAGCAGTAAAACCCAGTCGTATGCCTGGCTCGCTGGATCCAGATATTGCATTTGCTGTAGTTTTATGAATTACACATTTCTATAGTTTTTAAGTGTATGCTACATTTTCTTTAAGTTTCATAACTAAAAGTACATCAAAATATCTCAACATAAAAATCTAGAATTAATAAAAACAATTTTTCACCTGAGACTCAGGAAAGTTAATAAAATATATAGTATAGAACATTAGAAATCTCTAAATTGTACAACTTGTAGGACAACTAGGCATCCATATAAATATTTCCTTCTAAGTCAAAGACACAAATATCACAGATTTATTATCATTTTTATTTATGAAAATGTCCTAAGTCTGAATAGTAAAACTGAAAAAAGAAGACTGTGTTTTAGGAGAAAGTTTAAAGATTATAATGAGTAATGATCTAACAGATCATGGTAACTATGATGCAGTATACATGTAGAAGACTTTAAAGACACCATGTGATGTTACATCTTTTCTTGATAACATTTTTTGTTACATTACTTTCAAAAGAAACTCAATTGCCTTTCTCTTCAATCCACAAATTACAGAGTTTTACCTGGTAGTTTAATGAGGAAAAGTTGACATTACTAACAAGCTACAAAATATTTGTAAAATGACTTGCTCTCAAGATATGGTAAAATAATACTAACAATTTTTAATACTAAAAAATGTGTAAATGACAGTATATATAGTTGTGTTGATAGGATATTCATAAATTGTTATTTTCAGAAATTTTAGCTATATACCTGAAGAATTCACAGGAGAACAAAGCTTAAGTCCTTTATATGATTTTCAACACTTATCAAAATTTTTATGTGAAAAAAATTGTCCAGAAATACCTGTATAGAAACACAGATAAACGGGTGCATGTGCATGCGCGCGCACACACACACACACACACACACATGCAAAGTCAAAGTAGATAGCATGGCTGGTCAAACTTTTGGGAGGCCAAGCATCAGTGAATAAAGAGGAAGTGACTAGGGTTGCATATAAAATATTTAATGTAGTTAATGTGATTAAGTAATACAACTTCTCTTATTTCCTCCACTTTATTATAACATTTCTAATATTATGTCTTGTATATGTAAATAAAATAATACTCAGCATAAAATTGTTTGTTATCATTTTATACTTCCTATACCTGCAAAAATAGCTGAAAAATTATTCTAATATAGTAAATTATACAGCACTAGAATCCCCAGTGTAATAAAGTAAGACAATGTATATATTTCCTTAGTAACCATAAACACCAGTCCTCACAGGCACACACACCTAGGCAGGTTGAAATGTTCTTACCAGTAACTGCTGCTTTTGTGCTTCCAAGTGCCGTAAGTGCAGGCCCGAATGTGATGGACACAGGAATCACACTTAGCCCTGATCTGCTCTGTATCTTCCCTGTGCAGTGTTCTCTTCTTACCTGCGCAGTTCTCTGGAGCACCGCAGTAATTGATGCCACACTGTTACCTATGCAGGGCCACAGGAGACCGTTGGCCTGGACAGGACTGTTATTATTTTACTTGAGATAGTCAGGTAAAATCATAAAGGTAAAAAATAATTTTATTGGTTAAAAGTTCTTTTAGACTGTTGTTTCTAAATAAGAGAGGTAGTTGTTATTCTGTTATTCTTTACCACTTGAACCACAGTAGAAGATTCTATCGATGTAGAGAAGTATTTACATAATTACTAAGACACATTAGTTCTATGCTTGACATCTGTGCTTAACTCCTTATCTCTTCCTGATTCCCAATTCTGAACTGTAAATATTGCTTTTGAAATGAAAAATAAAAATAATCCCCAAAGACAGGGGAAATCAAGCTTGTAAGGCAAAACCAATCACAAAAACAATAATACAGATTTCAGCAGCAGCACCAAATACACGAGAAAATACACAAAATTATGCATGAAACGCACAAAGAAATTGCCACACATTGCCCTAGGCAAGAGAATTAATGGATGATTAACATTTAATCAACAAGACAAAGTTCATATAATTAAACAAAGTTCATTTGACATAGGAAAAATATAATTCCCAAACTGTTAAATGTCAAATGTACCAAGTCTATGGTCTCACGACACAGAGGAATAAAGCTGAAAACCAAAGAGGGCGTTAGCTGAGTTTTATTGGAAATAGGGAGAGGAATACCTCCTGGATTTCCAGAAGGTGGTCCTGATTTGGTGGACACCAAAGCCCTTTGTCAGGGATAACTGGCACAGCAAAATCACATGGATACAACATGGGTCAAACCACAATCTACCTTAGAGGATACACATATAGGTACTTAGCTAATATTGATCCAATAGGGAAGTGAGTCATATAGCAGGGGGTTATGGAAAGAACAAGGCATTTTGAGGAAGGTAGGGAAGTATGGATCCAGTGGCTCTGGTCACCTACTTATGTGTCTCACCCCTTTCTGGGTGCCCTGGACCAGGTGGTGCTAATTGCAGTATAATCTAAAATTGCTGTTTGTCTAGGGAGACATACAAACCTGGCAGTTGCTTCTCCATCTTGAAACCTGGCTCTCTTAAGATTCTCCTAGAGCTATTTTTTTTTGTGCTGATTTCCTTGAGGGCTCAATCCCTCTCTGATTATACATTAATAGCTATCTAACAGCTGTCTGTTATACATTGTCATCTAGTAAATTATCCATCAAGTATAATAATTATATGAGTGTATGTAAATTCTTACTGTTGAAGTTGAAGCCCCTTTTTACTGCACCAAGGAAGATGAGAATATACAAACCACACAAGCCCCACAGAACAAACTGTGCATATTCTGAGCTGGAGACACATGAACTAAGCTCATAAACAGAACCTTACAATTTTCACCATGAGATGAACTGTTTCCAGTCAAGCAGTGTTAATCATTCATCTAGAGGTGACTCTCCTAAATTAATAATTTTGTTCTTAACTCTACAATCTATTAATTCTGGATTTTATAAGCAAATTTACATTTTTTTTTTCTCAAAGGTAAGGTTTATCTAAAAGAAACATGTTTTGCCTTCAAGGCAAAAATAATGAAATTCACACAGTATGAGGAGGATTCCTTTGGAATAAAAAAATTTATATTTCTTACTACTAGTCCAGGTGCCACATTAGAACATTTTTTACTCACATATGTTCCTTTCTCTTTTTTTTATTTAACTCCATCACAAAGTTCAGTGAAACATTCCAGTCTCTAATACACATTCCTCTCTTTTGACCTTGATCTCTTTCATCTAAGATTGGCAGATGTGAGGCCCCGAGGCAAAGCCACTGCCTTGGAGAATCCAACAGAGCTGAAGACTAATACATTCTATTTTTGGAATTTTACAGTCTCCAATCAGTACATTTACTTTGGTAAGTGAGACTTGTGATTCCCATTCACTTCCTGCTGTGGCCAATTTCTAGGAGGTACCAGTACTTTGCTTTTTAGGGGTCTGAAATCGTATCTATCTGTTAAGATTACCAATTTGGAAGGAAAAAAATAGTATGCTCCCACCTGAAATAAAACAAGAACCGAAAACCAAGACCAAACCAAACCGAAACCAAACAATAAAACAAACAAAGAAACAAAAAACAGACAATACATGCCCTTCAAAGCTCCATGGAATCTGCTAAATTTCTTTTCAACAAAACAAACCATTAAAGGATTTTATTAATATTCCTGCATTACCACCTACTCTGTGTGTATTATTAATCATCCTTTCCTTTCCCAATGAAGACCCCAAAGCAATTTAAGCTTGGATCACAGCATGTCCCTATGAAGACAGATATAAACTCAGAAAAATGATGTATTGCCAAGTCTCAAGCTTTATTTGCACAAATACTTGGCCAACTCATTCTAAAAACCTAAAGATTCTACCAAAGTGTACTTAAATACATCCCTGAATTTATCTGCATGAGAGATACTCAGATTCATCTTATGCTATAACCTATCACAGACCCTAGACTAAGTCCGAAAATCTCATTTTAAGTGACTCCTGTTGTTCTCTTCTGTAATTTTAGCTATTTGGGAGGCTGATGCTGGAGAATGGCATTGTTTAAGCTGTGTTGTCCCCCAAAAAATGTGTAGAGCCCTTGACAAGTATCCTAAGGTCCTGGGTTCAATCCTCAGCATGGGATATGAAAGCAAAAACAAAAAACTTGCTTTAAGAGTTGTTCTGGACTCGCAACCAGAAACGAACCAAATGGTACCAACCGACAAACACCAAGACGCACGGACGGCCAATTGGAATTTAGGACGAGCCTTTATTCCTGGTCAGGGACTGACTGAGAGCCTCCACGCAGGAAAGGATCAGACCAGTGCCCATCCAGGGATGAGAGTAGCTTTTATACCCTAAAACCGCATCCTGTTTGGCAAACACATGTCACATCTGTAACAATGAGGGGGCTCTTTTTCTGTTTTCCTTCTTTGTATGGCAGGAACAGTACTTTCTGAGAATCCGGGAGGGGTAGAGCATTTAAGGGGAGAACAATACATTTTGGGAGTCCAGGAAGGGCAGGGCGTTTACAACCAGTTTAAAACCATACATTCCAGAAATGGTAAACATGAAGATCTAACCCCACGGCAGGGGTGGGAACTGGGAATCAAACTAGAACCTTTGATGTCTGTGGTGGGGCTTTTACAAGAGTCATTTTATTTTATTGTCCTTTTCTTTCTTTTTGATGTTCCCTGTAAATGGTTCTCATGAACTGATGCCTCCCACTTCTTACACTAAGTTATTAGGGAGTAGCAGCAGGACTCAGGACAGATACACAACTGGGTGAACATTGATCAAGTTGCATCTCATCAAAGTTAAGGCCTATCTTCTTGGTCAGACTCCTCTAACTCTTGCTAAAATATTTCCTTGTATTATTTAGTGAATGTCTGAAATTCTCAGAACTGTAGAATTCTGTTTACAACAATGAAGTTATACACAAGAACTTTATGAACCATGATCTTGCTACTTAAGTCAGAGGTGATCCTTATGTATTCCTGCTTAGACACTTACACTATGGTATCTATTAAACTTTATAAGCAACATCAATTTGCATTAGATGTGGACCCTGTTGAAGGGGCATGTAATCTAATAGTGGAGATCATATTGGTATATATTACGAAAGGAGGTAAAATAAAATACCACAAGTGGAGTGCAAACAAAGCACCATTTTCTTCTAGGACTAGTAGCATCAACACATTATCACTTTTTAGATTCTTATAAATAGCTAACTCCATGAGCTGGCTGAATTAGAATAGTATGATTTTGCATTACAGAGTTATAAAAATAAAAATGTTAATGTGTTCTTATGTCAAGTGAAATTTTATGAATTTTACCTTGACTATTCAGATGCCTTCTCAATTAAAAACAAAAAAAGCCAAATCCACCTATTTCTGAAGAAAGAACATACGACTGGAATAATTGTAGATTTTACAATAATAATGCATTTGCAATGTGCATATGTATGTGTGTAGTTTTATTCAGTGTTATTTTTGTTCCTTTTTTTTCCTTTGGTGGACAACTTAAGGGGACCAAGATATCCCATTAACAAAGATGTAAGACTGTTTACAGCAAAGACATGAATTTATAAAAAAGATATCATTAGTATTGCATTACATACAAGCTAAAATTCTTTTTGGAACCTAAGTCAGGTTTTTCTGTCATTAACAATTTCAAAGATATTTACATGCTTCTCAAAATTAATGTTTCTTTGGAAGTCAATAAGTAAAAATGTTGTAGTCAGGTGCTATTACTCTGACTGTAAAAAGCAGTGAGAAGTATTACCTTAAAACTTTTATCTTCCTTTCCTCTACTGAGTGAGGGCTTGCTGGGATAATTTGGAGTGTGAAGCAGTTTTATCATTGTTCTAGATTTCCTAATGGTCCTTTGCACAGTCGAGGAAAAGGACAAATGTCAACCACATATGTGGATTTCAAAAGAGCTATCATATTTTTAACCCACAAGGACAATCTAGGCAATTGTCAAGGTCAAAGAAATGAAAACATTGATGGAAATTTCTCCATGGCAGGAGGTAATTTGTAGGCATGTTATACTCAGTCTGCAGAGAAGTGATAATGACTTCCAAGTACATAGAAATTGTTCTCTACATTGCAGATATTCTCAGACCTCTTAGGCATTAATAAAAAAAATAAACCTAAGGTTAAATGGTGTGTACAAATGTTCCTCTTGTCTGAGAGAACCCTAGTTAACGATGACAATAAGACAAAAAGTCTTATATTCATCAAAGAAAATAGAAGCAAAAGATGATCAAAGTTGCTGAGTTAATTATAAACATGTCAATGCTTATGCATAAATATTAGAAGTTAAAGCCAGTACCCAGTTTTTAGAAATTGCTCAGAAACAAAACCCTCAGATATCTGATGTGCTTGATCTAGTAAGACTAAAAATAAATGAAATCTTAATAGATTGAGTAGATAATAAAAGATGAATTTATGGTAAACTTTTAGCATCTATGATAGAATATATCTGTCTCAAGAGATTAATCTAAACAAAAAAAGAGATTTTTTAACCAGATTTTCATAATCTGATTGTTCTAGAGCTATGTATGGGGTTTGGGCAAGACAATTAGTGAGCTATCCAGATAAGGTGAACTCCAAGAAACATAAAATATTTTCATACATATTACTGAATTCTAGACCTAAAAATTTAGCTGAAAATTTAACCTTAGTTAACTGGCATGGGTATGCAAGTTTCATGCTTTTAAAAACATTTTTACATTGATACTAAATTATTTGTATCAATAATGATTTCCTATGTCCCAAAAATTGGTCTATTATTTTTCTTTGAGAGATACACACAGGTCTCTATACTAAGGACAGTTCATATAAAATCTGTAATTCAAAAATATATACATAAATAAAAACAGTGCCCCTCAAAGCCTTGTCATCCTAAATATAAACATGTTGCTCTTTGAGCAATTCTACCCAAGGAATGAATATAGATTACTCAGTTGTTAACATCATATGACAGTCCTTGTTTTGCCTCCATGTTCATTAAGAAATTTTCTAATTCAAATATAAATTCCTATGTATATTTACTCATAAAGAGAAAACAAGTGAATCATAGGATACCCAGTCTATTTGGTCATATTTGGTTTTATATAAGTACATTGTCATTAGTAAAAATGTAAGTAGTTGTATTTTGTTACTGTAAATGAGTTTCTAGTTAAAATTCTGAACATCTCTTAACATACTAGCAGAAATTTTGAAATGATAGATGTGAAGCCCAATTCCTAAAACATAATAATCCAGTTTAATAATCAGGTAATGTCACAGATCTGGAAGACACCAGTTATGCAGTCAGGTTCCTGTAGGTGATGCTTCCTGTCTTGCTTAAGAGCAATGAGTAAATAGAATCACACTAGAGAAAACAACCCTAAAATCCACATAGAACCTGAAGATTCTCAGAAAAGCAAAAGCAATCCTGGGCAGCAAGAGTAAAGCAGGAGGTATCACAATACCTGACTTCAAGACTACACTGATAAAAACAGCATGGTATTAGTGTAAAACCAAACAGATGGATCAATGGAACAGAAAATCTCCTGGCACATTCATATAGCTAATCTTTCACAAAGAGGCCAAAAACCTATGTTGGCAGAAAGATAATCGTTTTAGTAAATGTTGCTATCCATATGCAAAAGCTGGATCCATAAGTCTCACCATGTACTAAACTAAAATCGAAGTGGATCAGAGATGAAATTTAAAACAGAAACATTTAAACTACCAGAAGATAAAATAGGTAAAAATCTTAAAGCATTGGGGTAGGTAAGGACTTTCTGAACAGATCTTGTATGGCACAAAAAATAGTAGCAAGAATCAACAAATGGGATTACAATAAAATAAAAATCTTCTGTATATAAAAGGAAACAATCAACAGAGTACACAGAAAATCTGCAGAATGGGAAAAACTTTTAGCAGATATTCCTCAAACAGAGGAATAATATCTACAATATATAAAGAACTCCAAAGTAGACCCCCAAAATGAAATACCCAGTCAAACAACAGACAAGTAAAATAAATAGACACTTCTCAGAAGAAGTACAAATGACCAATAAACATATGAAAAAATGTGGAACATCTCGGCAGGAGACCGTGACTAACCTCCATTGTATATTAGTAGCCATCTTAAGCATTGTTTCTGTTGTCTGAGTTAAGTTTCTGTTAGACGCGCCTTTCCCTTTAAGTCAGGACTGCCTACCGTTGCCTAGCTACTCCCGCCTCTAGAACTAGGACTGCCCACCATTGCCTAGCTACTCCCGCCTTTGTCCAGTTACTTGGTTACTCCCGCCTTAAGAACTTCCACGTTTTTCCATGCCCTATATAAGCACAGTACTTCCCGCCAATAAATAAGACTTGATCAGAATCCTGTCTTGTCTCCATTCTTCGTGTCTCTTGTCCCTTTATCATCCCCACTCCCCCTCTAGGGTCCTCCTTGACTGTACCATCGGGCTGGGACACATCTCTGGTCTTTAAAAATGCAAATTGGAATAATACTAGAATTTTACATTTGAAAGAGTGGCAATCATCAAGAAATCAAATAATAACAAGTGTAGGCATGGCTATGAAGGAAAAGAAACCCTTCTACATTATTGATGGGAATATAAACTAGTACCACTATTGAGAAAATCCATTAAATTCCATTTAATACAGTTATTCCATTTGAAGTACATTCTCAAAAGTGCAAAGGACATCATATTTCAGATATATGTGCCTATTAATGTTTATAGCAACACAACTGATAAGAGCTATATCTTGGATGCAGCCTATATATCCACCAACAAATGAATCAATAAAAAAATATATCTACACATAATGGAATACTACTCAACTATAAAGAAGAATAAACTGGAAACATTTATAGACAAATGGATATAGTTTGAAAACATAAAATGAAAAAAATCAGATGCACAATCTGAAATATCATACAGTTTCTGTCCTTTGAGTAATTCAAGGTACAAATAAAGAGCAAAATAAAAGTTCAATAAAAGGAAAGGAGATAGCTCATTTGCAAATAGGATGAAAATCGAGACTCTGAGAGAGGTGGAAGTCAAGGAAAGAACACAAACAGATCTAAGATGTTCCATGTATATGTACCAACTACCCACAATGAATATAACCTTTATGTGTGGTAAACATACAATAAAATAATAATAGTAAAACCAATAATGATAATAACATTTATAATAAACATGAGGAAAGAGGACCAAGAGACAGAGTAGAGAAGTTGGGTAGGGAGGGGAAGGGGAATAAAAGTTTTCAAGATGTGTTTAATACATGGATCTACTTCCTAAGGTGACTATAAACATCATGCACTCCCAAAATATACTAACAAAATGTAATTGAATCTTAAGCAAATAAAGTATGTATTGAGCCATATAAATAATAAACAGTAACAATATAAGCAACCATAAAATACTGTTGCTGAAAAACCCAGAAAGTTGTGTAGTAAATAATTGTAAAATCTCTAATTTCAAGATTGAACATTGAAGCACTAAAGATACCACAGAAAAAATTAGTAACAGAGATGGAATCAAGTATTCAACACACATAGAATTATTTTAAAAGATACTTGACAAAATATTGTGATTTATCAAGCAAAGATTAGCTGTCAGACTCTCAGGCAATTTGAAAATTTAAAATAGAAGCAGTTGACTTATGGAAATATTTATCTAAATATAAATGTTATATACATATGTAGTGAGAAATTCTGCAGAAGCTGTGCAAAAAGGACTATAAAACTTCTACATGCTCTGTCTGTGATCTTGTAAGAACCATTAAACTCTCTGAGATATTCTTATAAACCTGTGAAATGATGCAAACTTAGCTTCTAAAAAGTAAAATTCTACATTACATTATCATTTAAATTCTTTTGCAATTATAGAACAGAATTTTATGAAAACATAGTGGAAATCCAGTTTAATATTGCAAAATGTTAGGGCAACAAATAATGTCTATCATTTTTAGGTTATAGAAAAAACAAGTTTAATTTGAAATGCTTTAAAAATCCATATTGTCTAATTGCCTTAGATTTTTTTTTTCTTTTTTTTTTTGTTTTTCTCCAGTACTGGGAACCGAACTCACGACCTTGCGCTTGCCAGGCAGGCGCTTTGCAGCTGAGCTAAATCCCCAGCCCCGCCTTAGATTTCTATTTTACCCTGTGTTGGGTAAATCTAGTTAAATTCTAGAACTCTCAAATGTGCCTACCTCACAAAGAAAATGTGATTGTTTCAGACAAATATTCAAATTTAACATTTTATGTTCAAAACATCAATCCACTTATGTTTTTTGAACGGTTTTCTTAACGTTGTTGCTAATCGTAGGACATATATTAACTCTAGAGTTCTTTACAAAATAACAGTAGGCCCAAAACTAGAAGAAAAAAAATGAAAGGATATAAACATAACAAAGATTAGTAATAAAAAATGGCTCAAGACTGGATACAATGCCTAGATCACAGGAAGTTTACATTGCCAAAAATTATAATTATATGAAAACATTAAAAATAATAGGGTAAAATGAATGCAATAAGGTTATTAATAAAAAGCCAGGATTTTTAGTTGTCTGAGTCAGCACAAGTGTTAGAAGTTAGAGCTGAAGATGGAAATATGAAAGAAAAAGTAGTAAAGAATGAGGAAAAATGAATACCATAGAGATCAGCAAATCAACAGACAGATGGACAGAATAAAAGTTATGGAGTGCAAAATTTGTCAAACTGAGATGAGATATTTGAGAACAGTGTCCATTCAAAAAACAAATAGTTCACTTTGGATATTGTAATGCTCAAAAATTCTCATTAATTTTTAATTCTAAGGACTCTTGGGATACTAAGTTTGTCCTCATTCTGTTTTACTGGTATCTGCATAGATATACATGTAGATATAAATATGATCATAATTCATCTTTAATTTTGTCATATACTTGAATATATTCCCAAATTTACATAAAGCTGCAATGGTAGACACTTTCTCATGTTTTCAATATACAGATATTTGTTATGGATCATGCTTTCACTATCTGATGAAGAGGCTCTATCCCATAATATTTAAACCTGGTTGTCGTTCAGATTATCTGGCATGAATGTCCTTAGGCCCATCTGTTTGGTTGTCATGGTGCCATACTGAGGAAGTGGCAAGCTAGTTTTGAGTAGACATAAATGCCAACGAAAGAATAATTTAGCAGGAGAGTGTGTTGAGTGCAAAAAGTGACATCTATAAGAGGAAACTCTTGACTAGCAATGCCAAATTGGAGCTGTGTGTTTCATTACATGTGAGTGCATCTGTTGCCACTTGTAAGCCTAATGCCATAAAAGAGAATGACTTTCACTGAGAAGGCTCTTTGGAAAAAATGGAAGCATAAGTAACCATGTAAGATTATGGAAGATGGACTTTGTTGCTTGAGTGATAGAATTAGTAAAATAGATAAATCTGAAAAATTGCTGAAGGTAATTAATATACAATATTTTCCTAGAGCTTATCTCATTCATCAAGAGTGCAAAGGAGTATATAAGAATAAAATGTAAAAGTGAATAGATAATTGTTAATAATATATAATTGTAAAGGATATGGATTAGCAATATAATGAATCAATTGCATACAGAAAAAATTAAGGATAGAGAAAACAGGATATTCCAAAGAACAGAGTTTGTCGTATTTTGAATTTGAAAACTGATATAAATTGTTTAAGATTAAAAATAAAAGAAATGTTAGTTGAAATTTTATGCCAAAAAATATAAATATATGACAGGTATTTAATTTGTTTTGTAGATTACAAGAGCTGTAAATTACTGGAATTAAATTAACAGAGAAAAATCTTGGGATACCAGAGATTTTATGAACATCGCAGTACACAGAAAGGTTACCTTTTAAATTCAGCATTATAATTTATCCATGGATTTATTTACAAATGTTTTGAGTACCTAAAATGTGTGAAACTCAGGGATCAAGTTGTCTTAATAGCTAAAATGAAGTGCATCTTAATTAAATAATATTTATTTTAATTCTAGATGGCAAGCTTAAACTTTTGGAAAGGCAACAAGATGAAAACCTGTTGCTAAAAAGTGTGTTAAAAATTTTACCAAATGGAAAGTGATAAACCATTTTCCCTTCCTTTTGTTCCTGTGAAATTTTATGTTAAAGATTTGTGTTTTATAGTAGTTTGCCTTAAGAGTGTGTTTAATTTAAAATCTCAGATAACTTGATAAATCTAGACATACCATATCACCATGTGAATACATTAACACACATATTTCATGTTCCAAATGTCAAGATATGAACATGATTTCAAAGTCTGGACATCAAATTCTCACAAATATTTTCTTCTTTCACTTGAAAATATGTGATAAAAGTTAAGAATTTTTTGTGTTGTGTAAAAGATGCAAACTTCTTTTAATCATCAAATATAATCTAAGAGCTTTGATTCCAAATTTTTTAAAAAAACCTAAGGATCTTAATGACATTAACACTGGAATGCTTCACTCCATAACTACTTAAAGTTATGAGTTCTAGATAGATTCAAACCCTCTTATAATCTTTGACAACTCTCACCATCCTTCTGGATTAAAACAGATTGTTTTGTCTACTGTCAAGAGATTTCACGTAATGGGTCATTTTGAAATCATTGTCCTGATTCTTGGAGAAGTTCTACTTCTTAAAAATCTTTGTACTGATTCAAGTAGCTTATTTTCTAATTTTTCTTTGGAAATCAGTAATCATATTCATTTGATCATATGGAAGAAGGTGAATGCACTTTCTTATCTACAAAATTAATTGCAAGTATTTCATAAGTCTTGAGGACTAAGCATTTTTAAAAAGTTAAGGTTTGTACTGTCAGTTTAAGTCATTACTCAGATGCCACTACCCACCAACTCTGCGAGATGAAGAAACTGATTATAACGTGGTTAAGGCCTTAACAACAGATAAATGTAGAGTTAAGATTCAAAACCCTGCAGCCTGTATATATTCGTAAACTTACATAAAGTCTTAAATGATATACTGCCAAACCTCTATGAACATGTAAGATGAAATATAAGAACTACTATTTGATTATATTATTGAGATGGACCTGAAGAGGCTGAGAGGACGAAATCACCCTGAAAGTATAAATTTGAGAAATACATTTGTGAAGGATTTGTCCATTGCTTTTTAATTCTGGTGACTATCTTAGATCATTGTTGTCATTAAGATAAACTCTGCACAGGCGCAGGGGCAGCTAAGAGCCAACGGAAGGGGAGTTTGGTCCAAAGATTTCTAACCCATGATTTACCTTCAGAGAGTACATCAACAAAAGCAAGCAAATAAAAACAAAATCGCTGCTCCATTTCCCAAGTGACCTTTAAGGTAAAAAAGAAAAAAAAAATGAAAATTTCTTTTGAAAACTTCTAGGAAAAAATTCGATGCTCATATTTTGTTCCAGGATACAAAATAATCTATGCTTCCAACATAAACAAGCTCGTGATTAATTTAAAATAGTCATGGATTTTTAGCACCCTTCAGGAACCTGGAACAAATAAAACCAAATTCTCTTTTGAATAATATAGTGTATTGGAAAATTCACCTTTAAAATTCCAAATAATCAGGGCTCATAATGAAGAAAAAAGTCTAAAAAAATCACGAAAAAATAACTATAAATGCCAGCTTGAAAAACTAATAAATTGAAAATTATTCCTTCCAATAATATGTCACAAATATCATTTAATATAGAATATTAAGAATGTATATTGTAAAACAAAATCATTAAGTGTTGAGATATTTCCTGTCTGGAAAGAATTAAATAACTTGAAATAATTTTCCAATAATTTATCAATTTTTGTTCTTATAATTTATAGACTGAGAAAAAAGAAGCTAAAAGATGTTCATAAATTCACAGTATTTGTCACTCTAAATAAAATGTTTTGTACAATGTGAAATACCTTATAGAAATAACATATTTCAAAAAGTTAATTTGAGGCTCTAATTCAATCAATTTTAGGCTCTAAATTCTTTTTTTTTTTTTTTATTTTAAGGATAAAAGGAGGGAAACATTAACAGACATACAACATTTTACAACATATCACAAGCACAATACAGACAATACAGAGTTCCAAACAAAGT